>NW_010398883.1:20617-32197 GCF_000710305.1 Buceros rhinoceros silvestris
AGCAGGATGTAATCCTGTTACCCTCAAAAAAAACCAACAAAAAACAACCAAAACACCCCACGTCCAAACACACAACCCCAAATCACTACATAAGCACATGACTGTGACAATAAATGATGCTTCATGTGCGTCACAGTTTTCTACTAATATGTCTTAGGGACCAGGATTGTCCTGTGAGACAACTGAGCAGGTCTGGAATGCAGCTAGTGACAGGGGCCTGGCCAGCTAACACACTCTAAAACACTCCACGTACTTCCTGAAGTGACAATCAAGCTATGCATATATTGCAGTTACTTCACGTACATTGTCTTCTATGTTTCACATAAGATGCTCATCCACGTTGTAAAATAATCTTTATTACAAGGTTTTAGGAAAGCTGCTCAGTACTATGATGGATAATCCAGCACTCCTCTGCTGTCTGTTAATGAATAAATACGGAACCTATGTGCTGGCATTTTCATGATGTGCTGTTTTCAGATTGGCTGAAACCAACACGAGCCTTTTGTTGCAGTCAATCTGAATGCAGCTGTTCAACAACGCTACAATGAACAATTGACATACTGGTGCTCTAAAAGAATGATTACACACAGCATGCATCAATCACTTGGGAGAACAGAAATATAGAGTCATTGTAATAGAACAATATCACATGATAAATACCTTCCCCCTTGAAATCCTTGTGCCTCAGCGTTTAGAGATGATATATGGCCAGAATTCACCTTGACATTTTTCCCGTAGCAGCAGACTATTGTCCTGTGACATTTTTCTTTGAAGACAGATCATACAAAAAATTTTCAGAAAGAATATGAATGAACTTAAACACTCATGAAAGAAAAGAAACAACTAATATTTAAATGAGGAAGTTCAGACTAGGAATAACTTCAACCTTCTAAGTATTTTAGTAATTGGATGGGCTTGGCTCCATTTTCTCATAGAGCACCTACGTGCTTTAGCATTCCCCACCTCCCCGGCCTTTCCTCTCCTGGTCTCTTCTCTCCAAGAGATCCTCTCCAGGATCTCTTCTGCTAGTTCTCTCTTAGCGGAGAAGATTATTCCTACAAGAGAGAAAACCATTCTTTGCAGAACTCTACAGCTGGTTGATTCTTATGGGGAAAAAAAGCTGCTTATTCTCTCACATCAGTCTTCAGACTGTTTGCTACAGCAGAGGGGGTTATGAAGGAAGGAAAAAGCTAGCTCATTAGCCTAGCTTCAGCAGCTTACAGAAGACATAGTCTAAAAGAACCTCAGGATTTATGCCTGTAGAAGCATACTTTCCAAAATGATGATTCCTAGTGCCTGTCTACCACCACATTCTGATCAACAATACACCAAACGTCAGTGACGACTATATCGTGACATACCGCTAAGGTTATCAATTGCTCTTTTTTATGAGGCATGGGAAATTATGATAAAGAAGCCCCATCACAGAGCACTGTTATATGTTTATGGGCTGGAGTCATACTACTGCAGTGATTTGGCATAAACGTTTTAAGCAGTTATGTGCCAGCATTAAAGTGGAGACTAATGAGTCCTCTCAAAAGTATGTTAATGAAACTTTCATATGGCTTCACAAGTTCATGAAGTTTTTGTGACTTGCCTCCCAGAGAAACCAGAAAGACTAATTTTAAAAGAAACAGCATTAATGCTATTTTTCATTTCTCATCACCTGCAAAGCTATGCTGATTTACTGTTCAAGGTTCAGAAGCTTACGGATTGGTAAGGAGGCAAACAATAAACTTGAGATGCCTTGAAAAAAAAAAGTAGTATAGCTTAAAGCTTCTCAGCGCACAAGAGTTGCTACTCCGAATTATAATACAAACTCCAGATATGAGCTGGAGTTGAAGTGATCAAATATGCATGGAAAAAGCAGGTTATGGCAAGGCGCTGTATTTTGTGGCACGAGCTTCATCACTAAATAGAAGGTAATCCTGAAATGTTTAGTATATGTGAATATATTCTTAAATTCAGAAGGGCTTAAAATAGGACAAAAGGCATTAAAGCATTTTAAAGATGTTAAAAAAAACCTATTATACACTGAGGTTTATTATCACTGGTAGTACAATTGGATTTTACAAAACCAGTTTGTAAATAATTGCACATGAACTGCACATGGTTGCTCACAGTTTACAGATGATTACAGTTTGATTGCAGAGACAACCATACAAACAATGAGTTCAATTTACCCAATAGTTGTAAATGGATTATGTATACTTAAATTCATTTGGTTAACTGTACTCAGTAAATATTTTTCAGTTGTGAACCCACGCAGGATACTCAGTGAGGGTTTTCTATAGTTCAATGCTCAGACCTCAGCAGAGACTCTTCTGCTACCTTTAGACCCACCTGCTTTTCAGGTTTTGTTCTTTTCACTCAACTCTTTCCTTATTTTCTTGGGACTGATCAAAAATCCATTACAGTCAATGGAGAAATTCACATCACTGGCCTATGTATCAGGCTATTATGGTATAAACTGGTAACACAGACTTTTACATTCAATTCACATCTATTTACAATGACAGCTAGATGAACTTTATCACCTTCTGCTGCAGTGGTGCTAATAGGAAAGTGAAGACTGCCTGTATATTATTTTGAATACCAATACTATGAGAATTGCCAGGGGTTTGAATAAAGTCAGGTTCAAGTAACCAGTCAGTCTGATAGTTCTCAGAAAGATTTGTTCAAAATACAGCAAGCTTTTCATACCTTTTAAGCCTGTCACATTAGACTGGAAACCGCTCAATTACAGCCTCTTTCAGGGCTACTGAAGCTGCCATTTCTAGACTCAGCTGACACTATCACAAAGAGAAGCTTTCCAGAACACTTAGCACTTTTCCATCTGTGATTATAATAAGGTGAATACACAGCCTCAAGAGACCAGAGAGTGAACCTGTCCAAGTTTTCCATGAGATTTCTGCCAGCTCAGGGTGGTGCCTGAACTTAAGACAGTCATTAGACCAGGCAACAACACCAGTAGCACCTCAGGAATGTAGAACAGAAAACATTTAATGCTAAGGAATTTGAGAAAAAAATTTCAAAAGATAAGTAAGGCCACAACAAGCAAGGATGACTTGGTAACCAGTTATTGATTTGCACATGGAGAGCGTAAATCCACACCTTTAGATGGGGATGGAGCAGAGGGAGGAGGAAGATGTCTTCCTTAATGGGTAAGGTATTGTTTTTGGCTTACCAAGCTTTTCAAATCACCAATGAGAACACACAGCTGAGGCAAATACAGTCCTAAAAGACTGTTTGTTAGCACTAGATGTAAATGAAAGTGAAATATTCTTTTGTCTCTCCCAACATACTTACTTTATTCACATAATTAGCAAAATGAATCTCTATATTGGTTGCATCATGTCACACAACAAAAGACACAGATGACTCCAGAGTTAGCTGCACAGCCTCTAAGATTCTTTGTGTTGTTTAATAAACACAGAACTCTGTTGAAATGGTGCCATTAGATCATTTTAAATTGACAATCTACCCCACTCTTGTTTACAGTACATTCAAAAGCCATAAAAGCTTTTCGAAAGCAAGAAAGTCACTGACTTGCGGCTATGCTTAATATCTTGAATGACAATAAAGGCCATTTCAAGACTTTAGCAGGCAAACATAATTCCTCTGAACTTAAATAAGGTATCCTTGTTTACACCAGCTTAGAATTTCATTCAGGGATTGTATTTCTGAGATATGACTTCATATTATGCTTAGCAGCTGCTTTCCAGTCATGCAAAGAATGTGGCCGTTATTATATTTGAATTTTTTTTTAACAGAGAGAATTATTAATTAAAAAATGCCCTCACTTTCAGGGACATTAGAAAATATTCTTGTTAAAAATAAAAACCAACTTCACTATTAATTATGTCCACTGAGACCAATACAGCATCAAAAAACCAACCATAACATTATTCTTTTAAAATAACTTGTAAAATTACAAAAGATCACTCTTACAATAATTTTCAAGTATTCTGAAGTTCACGCCTTTTATCTAGTGTAGTCATTACTTATTTTACACAAAGAAATCTTATTAGAACAGGCAACAATAAATTATTTTTTTCTTAACTTTTGCCTCGTGAATCTTAATTTAATTAATTTAAAATGAAGGTTTATTTTGAAAAACTGAATGAACAGGAAATACTGAAAATAACAAAGTATACTCACATTTATTTTGAAAACAGATTCCGGGCGGCACAGAATTTGGATGCCCAACTTAACAGGTCTGATTAATCCTCTGACCTGGATACCTTTTCAAGGTTCTCCACACTGAGTACCCAGATTCCATCTTAAATCTGAAAAGAACCTGATTGCTTTTCTCAATCAATAGTTTGGGCCATAGATATTTGTCTTGGTCCACTAATAACATATTAAGAGTAAGTGTACTTTATGCTTTTTCTCTTCAGCGTCTCTTAAAGGCAAGATTCAGCTACCAATGCTGAAGGAAAACTTTATGAGCTGGGTCCATGCCTGCATTTCCTACTGCACATGATCACTGAAATAAGCTATTCTCTTTAAAGGTTTTGTGCAAGACAGCTGTATTGCCTAATCCAGCAACAAAATGCTTGTTTATTTCATGGATTTCTTCTGTCTTTTTTTTTTTAAAGAAAAAAACCCAGAAAATTAATTATGCCTTACAGAAAACGGGAAGAAAACCAGAGGAAGGGTGCTAAGAAACCTTGTTCAACAGGTAACAAAGAATATAGAGAAGGTAATAGATAATAAGGCAGATAACAGAATATCTGACAAAGGTGAAACACTGCAGCAGATACTGGAGAACTGACAGACTGAAGACCTCCCCACAGTACCATCAAGCAATATGAAAAGTTAAAAAAAAACCAGACCAACAAACAGAAAACCGACCTGAACAGTGGAAAGAGACAGCAGAATCTGGCCAGTGCAAGCTTCTCTCCCCTGCAAACAATCAAAGTAGTCTAACATACAAAAACAAACAAACCCACTTGACTTGTAGTTGAGATTCTTAATGAGCCCATATATTTTGATAATTCTACCTAGACTTATTTGGTTACAAATGCAATACCTGGCACATACTGCAAGGATTCAACATGAACAGCTACAGGATTGATCAATTTCAAAGGCATTTGTGCTTAGGTACTAAGCCCAGCAGATCTCTGTCCTGCCTCTGCCTGACCCACAGAAGACAGCTGTGTGCTATGGCAGTGCCTCAGGCTGTGCTGGTGCCTCAGGGGTCTGGCTCAATCTCCCCAGCTCATTCTCCAAGTTATTCTACAAAATGCAAATCCTTTCAACTACATGCCTAACAACATCAACTTTTCAAAATTAGGGGATGTTTTAAACCAGCCAGCTACTACTTCAATAAGGTGTCGTGGCAGCAGTAAAAAACAGTAGGCAATAGCTTAGTACTGTGCAGGTAGAAAACGTAGCTTTAAATGGAGATTACAGTCATCTGGGAGCAGTGCGAGTCAAAGAAATTAACACGTTTTGCCCAAGAAGCGTGCCAGATACATAGTTTCTTAACATACCAATTCATTACTGCAGGAGATAGTGTTCTTCCTCTCATCAAATATTAATGATCATTTCAGGAAGTTTAAAAAATTGTCTCAGAGCAGCTTCTTGCAGCCATTAATTAAAATAATGAGCACTATAATATTAAAAGTGTAATTCTCTTACATGTCCTTAAGTGCTTCCCTAGAAGTCTTTCTCTGGGAGACAAAAAAACCCAGAGAATCTGAAAACACAGCAAATTAAAAAGTTAATACGTATATTACTCCTGGACAAGCCTATAATTTTCAGTCGGCAAATATGAAACTGGTTTGTTATCTTCTGTCAAGATGCATGAAACTATTGTTTTTCTCAGTGCACCACAAGTACCCCAGCTCCCTGCCCCCAACACACACACACGCACAGTGCTTTCCACCGCTGCGCTTCTCAAAACAGATGACAGACACGACCCACCCGTGGTGATTCGGGAGTGCTATACTTAAGGGGAGCCTTTCAGCATTTAAAGATGACATTGAGCAGAGTGCAAGGGAAATGGAGAAGGATTCTGCATGCACGTCACCTCTACAAATGTGTCTCTGCTGCCATTTTATCCCTCTGGTTTTTGTTCCCACGAGCATTCAGGTGACAGAGGAAGACTGGGGGCAGCTGCCATGAAGGCATACAAGACTTTCCACATAGCATTCAGTTTTTCAGTAATTCAGTAAGTACAAGAGAATCATCTAATCAAGGATGAAAAGAGAGCAACACATGGGTGCTTGTAATGTTCACAGGGTTTGGTGTTTTTTTCATTTAATAAACACAAACTCTCATATCTTTTCAGTCATCTCTACTCTTAATAGGATTTTGAGTTTGCTTCATAGTTTTGGTTCATTTGAAAAGACACTTGAGAATGAATATAGGAGCTCTGGATTAATTTCCCTCCTCTTTCAAGGGATATCTTTCATTGAGATATTTATGCAGAGCTCCCAGAAACCTGTTTGAGGGAACTCTATTTAGCACTATTAGGGCTCACTGCAGACCTCTCCCCCTATTCTGTTAGCACTGTTATAAATGAGCCTGTCACAGCATGTGGAGAGTTGCTGCTTCCCCACTGCCTACCCACAGCTCTGGCGGAAATTAGATCACATATGAAACTCCACCTTAAACCTTCATTTTCAGTTTGTTTTGAAAGCGGTGTGCAACAATAAGGCTACTTAGAACTGTACACTATACTAAAGCTTTGTCACTGAATTCCATTTGGCTAGTTACAGCACAATGAGCTGCTCAGTTCAATTCCTAACTCTCAAAAGCATTACTTCATTTGAATGACATTTTAAATGTGTTCCTTCAGTTTTGGGGTTTTTTCTGCCTTAATAATAATGTGCAATATTTTTGAATAAAAGGAGAAAATAAAGCCAAGTAGCTGTCTGCACTAACATCACCTAGAGTGTCTGTAATTATCTGTATTATTCTGATCAGAAAATTAGAGAGAAGTAGAGAGAACAAAAATTCTTTGGGTTTGGGGTAGGAATGGTGGTAATACTGGTTTTTTGTGGTTTTGTTTGTTTGTTTTTAAACCTGATATGAAAATGACTGAAATACCACGACAAGTCATCTCCTGCTAGCGAACCAAAGATGATCTTTTCAGGAGAGCAATGACAGGCAGAGGTCCCAAGCCTCAGTTAAAACATAACTTTCAAAAACAAGTGAAAGGGAGAAGCCAAGTCACAACATAATGATACGTATGAGGGCATTTTAGGTAGAATTGATAGCAGTTATTAAAAAAAAAAAAAAAAAAGGTAGATGGCTCAGCCCATGGCTAAATTGAACATGCTAGCTGTGAGCGAAGCTTAGACTCGGGAGACACGTTAAGGTATGATGAAAAGGTTTGTGCCATCCGATAAGAAAACAGTTTTATTTTCACTTTAGTCATAACAGTGAAAAGCCACCGAACGGCTAAACAGAAGAAATTATTCTCATTCCAACATAAGCAAAATTATCTGACTGTAGTGTTTGAATACATTTTGTATACTGACAAATAGACTCAGCTGACCATAAAGTCTCCATCAAACAAAAAGACCCAAGTGATCTGCCAGTGGTTTCTTTGCTAAAATATCAACGTACTCAGCTTCAACATTCAAGTGGTTGAGAAGAAGGTTTCTGAGGTTTGGGGATTTTTTTCGGTTTGGTGTTGGGATTTTTTTCACATTTAACCTAGACAATATGTTATTAGACTACGTAAATATACCAATGTAATGCTGTTGTAGGACACATAGCCGAAATTTCGCCCAAAACCACAAAATAGTGTACTATGGATTTCACTTGGGAACATCTCAATTGTTTCATATACTGATCTTGGAGCTGAAATAGAATGTTAAGTGGCAGTTTAGTAACAGTATGTGGTATTAGTTTAGCTCTCCTCACGCAAGACTGAAAATGATTTGGGCAGTAACAAAATAAAACATGACAAAAGCAAAATTGAAAAGGGTAAAAAATAAAAAAAAAATCCACAAACCCTGTATCTACTGGTAGGTCAAAACAAAACTCCAAACATATGAAGGACATGGACCTATTGGAGTAAATCCAGAGGAAGGCCATGAAGATGATGAGGCTGAAGCACCTCCCCTACGAAGACAAGCCTGAGAGAGTTGGCGTTGTTCAGCCTGGAGAAGGGTCCAGGGAGACCTCACAGCAGCCTTCCAGTGCCTAAAAGGAGCCAACAAGAAAGATGGATAGAGACTTTTACAGGGGCATGTAGCGATAGGACAATGGGTATTGGCTTTAAACTCAAAGAGGGGAGATTTAGATTAGATGTAAGGAAGAAATTCTTCACTGTGAAGGTGGCAAGGCACTAGAACAAGCTGTCCAGAGAAGCTGAGGATACCTCATCACTGGAAATGTTTAAGGTGGATGAGGCTGTGAGCTACCTGCTTTAGTGGAAAGTGTCCCTGTCCATGGAACACGGATGATCTTTGAAGTCCCCTCCAACCCAAACCATTCTGTGACTCTATTTCACAAGGGAAGTAGAGGCCATTTGAAAACTCCAAGTGGTGTGTGTTTGGTGTTGCAAGGTTAGTAACATTCTCAACCACCAAGAGCAGAGCTGCATGGCAGCACACATCTTTTGATTTTGAAGACATAATCTCATTTATAAAAAAAAAAAACAATACATTGTGCTCAATGATTTTTAATGAGTATCATTATTTGCAGAAGCTGGAACACTTTTTCATTTAGAAAAAAGGTGGGTTTGATAAACTTTTCTAGAATATATCATTTCCCAAATTTAGTTGCTAAATCCTAGAATTCGTTGTCTGCAGTACATTGCCTGTAATGAAACTAAGACAGCAAATAATTCTGGAGCAATGTTCACTGCTGCATACTATGTCCTCAATTGCTTGCCTGGAGTTTTTATTTTTTATAATAAATTTAAAGTCTTACACTGAGGAAGAAATGAGACATACAGCTAGTTTTCCTTTTTTTTTTTTTTGTGGTTTTGGGTTTTGTTTTGGTTTTTATTTTAAACTTTAGAAAATCATCACACAGATGTGGGTTACAGGTAATTCAAACAAATGCTGCTGTACGGAGCTAGCAAAGCCTTTTTCCATGACAGTTTCTTGTGACTTGCAATTTTTAACATTTACAAAAATACATTTTTAGGAATTTGTATTTCTTCAGTAAAGTCCTTGGGGGTGGAAATTTATCTACAATTTAATGCATATTTTCACTATATTTATAATTAAACACATTATTTCCCATAAAAGGTTATCTGATTTGATGACTAAAATAAACCAGTTCTCATACTACTAACTCAGAAATACTGATGTGCTTGAAAACATTTCAAATGCAATGTCACATTGTCCAGCAGGGACCACAAATGGATATATAGGAAAAAGTAAGAACAATCATACAACATCTTCCTTAATATTCCTCTTCCTTCCAGCCTCTGACCCTTCTGTGACTCAGGAAGTCTTCCGGGCCTGTTGTGGTTTGCTCGTTTAGTAAACCACCACAAATCTCTCTCAATATCGGTCTAGTCTCTTGAGCACACATGAACGTTTTGCATCCACAACATTCAATAAGTATTTTCATACTAGCTTTAGTGTGAGGAACTATTCTTATTTTGTCTGTTCTGAATCTGCCTTCCATTAACTTTCTTTGATAATCCCTACTTCTCATAACAGAATAGAAAGCAAATGTGGGTCTTTTTTATGTTCTCCAAAGTCTCAAGACTTCCTGCCCCTTGATTTTTTTTCTTTAGGTTGAAGAGTCTCATCTTGCTCAGCAGTACCACATATGGAAGCCATTCTCTTCTTCGCTCACGTTCCTTTCTCTGAAATCTTTTCAGTTTTAATAAACCCTTTCTAAAGTGAGGAACCCTAGCTGCACAGTCACTCAGGACAGAGATGAGCCATGCATTTACCCAATCATGACCTATTCTGGTTTGTTCTTAGACTTGCAGCAAGCTTTGAGAAGTTCCTAAAGCTTCCATCATTTTTTTTAAACTGCTGCCAAACACTAGGCTGATATTTTCATTGTACCATTCAGCATAAACAAAATTCTCATAACAAATCGTGGTTATTTCATCTGATTTGTTTAAACAGCCAAGTTTAACTTGCCACATAGTAAACTTCAGTGTATTTCATGCTTTTGTTCCCTTTTAGCTTTCCTCTCACAGGTTCCATTGCTCCATCTTGTTCTTGAAATTAAAACCAACTGCATTTTCTCTTACAAAGTAAGAAGGGACACAAACGAAAGCAAGAAATTCCAGGCTTACTTTTGGCACCCCTCATTTCTGAAGGCATTTCATCACAACTCACCACCCTGATATCACTACCATTGTCACAGATGGAAGTACGTGTTCAAGGACCATTAAACAAGTCATTTATTCCAAATGTATCATAATTACAGAAACACCTGTGCTAGGCAACTCTGGAAAGACACACTGTGGAGCTCAGCAGCTCTGCCGTTTCCACAGTGGGACAGGATAGAGACGACTAGTGCGTGATGGGAATCCAAGTCAAGATTTCCCAAAGACAAAGGTTTCTTTGCCTGCTTTTTAAAATGTTGTATGTTCAGTCTTAAATGTTAACCTTGTTTCACTTTACAAATTCTGAAGCTGATCAGGAGAATCAAAGCCAACTACAAAACCGCACCCTGGAGAACCAACCAGCGCAGCATTAAATTTAGAAGCTCTTTATGAGAGAAAATTTAAAGACAATTACTCAGAGATTACAAAGTCATAATGCAGGAATCCTCAACTAAAACAGAAAAACTAGTTAGCATGGATTTCCTATGAGTGTGCAATTCCATGCCAGTTAAAGCCAATACAGCCTGATGCCTTGTTGTCCCCTCCTGTAATTTACATCTGACAATTCCAGGTCCATACACTGAAACCGCAGAGACAGACATTTCTTCTCAATACAGGAGCAAAATGCACATAGCGCTTAGATCTGTTTCAGCCCTCAGTTAGAATGTCCTAAATAAATGTGCTGCTTTCTGAAGGCATGTTACCCAAGCTGAGACACCCTTCCAAATGTGAGCTCAGCCACCGCACTGACAGGACTCTACCTGGCCAGGAGATTAGGAAACGTCTCTCTTTGAATCACACTTTGAATCCTCTTCAACATGAGAGAATTTTAGTGTTACTGCCACTGTCTGAGTTTGTGAGACACCATATACTTTAATGGGAATTTGAGAAAAGATAGATGACAGTAAGAAAAAGACACTAGCTAAATTTAGAAAAATTTAAAAAAGCAAAGAATAATTTAGAAAAGAAATCATTACCACAACAAAGAACTCCTTCTGCAATGAACAGGAAGAACACATAAATGTATTTGAGAAGCTTGGGAGTTTCCACTGACGCTGAGGACAACTATAAGCAGTTTCAATTAACAATATTTAAAGATTCAGTTCAGTTGATTTCAGGAGAATGGGCCCACTTTCCATAAGTGACTAATTGAGCTGACATTTGTAAACCATTATGGACCCCAAATTCTAATGGCCATTTCTTCTTCACACACAAAGCTTTTTCATCCAGCTAAACTAGACCGACTCCAAGAGAACATTTTAGAATGATAATTAATTCAATGCCAAATGTGCCTGCAGTAAAAATACCTTTAGGGA
>NW_010398883.1:32266-35150 GCF_000710305.1 Buceros rhinoceros silvestris
AGGGAAAGAACACATAGCAGTGTGTGCAGCTTTTAAATAAGCTGTCCACAGGGCTACGCCAATTTAAACAAATTAAAATAATTGTCACTATGCTAGGTATGGAAATATTCTTTTTGTAAAACTGCTGTGAAATGCCCTGGAGGCTTGGGTGGCATAGCAAGACTGCCCGATAGTTCCAGGCACTTACATTGTCTCTGTTCAACTTAACAGAAATATCCTCAGGTGTTGTGGTGCATTCAGTAGTGTTGATATAATAGCATAATCCTCTTTTTTCCAGGCAGATGTATCTTGATTCAAACAAACTCCTTGAAAGGGAGGGAGTTCATGCTAGAGTACTCAAAGACAGAAGATTTTTTCCAGTGCTCTCTTTGGTTAGCTGGCTCATATCCTTACACTCAATTTTTCCTCCTTGAAAAGCAGACTCAAAAAGGACGAGGGCACAAATAACCCTTCAGACGTTTGTGACAACAGATACAGAACCTATACAATGCCTCAACTTCACTTGTTTCTGTGTAATTGGACCAATGTGTCCAATGTGTCTGAGGTGGCATTGACATAGCTCGTTCACCCACTGCTGCTATCAGGGCCATCTGGGACAGTTCCAATTTCAGCAGTCTCACAGATACTCGGTGCTCTCAGATGTTCTAAGAGTTCTTCCAGCAATTTTTAGGCCATTAAAACATCAAGATCTTATGCTGCTTTTAGAGCACCAGCATTTGGACTGTCTTTACTACCTTAGGTCTAAAGTCCACAAGAGCACCCATGTATTCCTGTGATGGAAAAAACTGACTCTCTTGCAGCCTTTTGTACAGCAGACAGGAAATCAGAACCTGGCCCAGACCATACTCAATCAGCTTTTCAAATACTAAACCAACACTCAGAATAAGACTGCCATCCCACAAGCACTGTTAGTTTGATTTCTAAACATACGTAGGTTAACCTGTAATTCTGTGTAGCTCTTACACAGATTCATGCAAAACAGACAGCTGGACAAAAAATAATAAAAAACTCTGCAAGTTTTCAACACCACCACAGTGTCATCCTTAATTTGCTTCAACAGGTTCACTGGGGATCAGCAGAATAATATGAGCATTTTTCCACCTGCTGCTAGTGGAAGCAATAACATTTAAATGATCTAGACTTAACAGGTAAAGCAACGGCTTTATTAAAATCTGTGGGAAGTGGTGGAGAGTACTATTTCAATCTAACGTGTTTTGCTGCATACCAGATGATGTAGAGACCTGTAACCCAGCATAGACTAACATTTCATACTCTGGCTGGAATACTCTTAGTCTTATTGCTCATTTCCAAGCTTACAGCAAGAAGAGAGGTTTTTAATTCTATTGTACATTAAGACTGACTATATAATAGCTTATTAGAAAAAGAGACACTAAAAATGAATGACAACTCTATCAAGCAAGAGCACTGAATTGCTTTTTAGAGCCTGAGAAAAACAAAGAAAGAAAAAAAAAATCTCTTAAATCTCACTGAAAAAGAATATTTACAAAGTTAGTATTTCTATCTTAGATACACTTAGAAAGTTACTATATTTAGGAGGTCAAGGTATCATCCTGAAGGGAAAAAAGAAAGAATCTAAAAAGTAGGAAAATATCTGTCCATCAGTTCCCAAATGAATGTCATTCATTTTTAACCGTCTACCCTGGCTCACATCTCCAGATACAAATCCAACCATCGCTGTGCTGATCCAAATTCTAGTCTTCTTTCCTTTCTGCTCATGAAGGTTGCTGCCTGGTTTTATAAAGCTATTTTCATGCCATTTCAGACACACATTTCTTTCAGCACCCCAATGTTTATAACGCTGTAAAAAGTCTACAGGAAAGATGTGGCAAATATTTGCTTAACATTTCGCTACCAAAAAACCATATATATGCATTTATATATGCTAGCCTCAGAACATGAAAAACACCTAGACAGAAAGCCTTTAGACACAATCCTGAAGAGCTGCTGACAAGAATCTGTTGGGGAATCAAATTTTTTCTGGCCAAAAAATACTCAAATTTTAGGTACTAAAATCCTTCTTCCTTACAGAAAAAAGATGAAGGGAAACTTTCAGTAAGAAGTCTAAAAGGTTTCCTCTCTCCTCCCTCAAAAGCATTGCCTCCATTCTCTCATGATGGATTTCCCATGTTGAGACCATTTTCACTAGATGTTAGAAAGAAAGTTGAGAAGGAGCTTGCACACAACATTTCATGAGCCTTTACACGTAACCAACTTAAAGCAGAGACTATAACCATCTTTACCTAACAAAACAAAGCTAAAGAATGAATGTGTTCTCTTGCTGTTATTCCTTGTACTCCTGTGCAGGGACATGCATCATCTGGCATGATTTTTATTATTTCTGTTAGTATTATTTTTATTCTAGATGTACACAGAGTAGTATGCTTTTACCACATTGGAGCTTATCAGAAGGAACTTTTGGTTTTTAATGTCAGGACGGCTACTTTTGAGGGGCATGGGTGATGAGACATTAGGCATTTCATCTCAAGTAAAGCCTCCGAAAAAGGTATTAGATGTGAGTCTTGGCAAAAAAAAAAAAAAAGACAGCAATTAATGCAGAGGGGATTTCCTAACATTACATTAAAATTTGCAGTATGGTATCTTTTTGGTTTACAAGCACATGTTCAAATGCAAAAGTAAAGTGGAAAGAGCAGAAGAGATACAAAACCTGATAGCTTTAATTCAAATTGCTTTTCTTTGAAAACTGGCAGGCAAATTGACTTCTGTGACAAAGAACTCTGCAGGTGTTCTGCATCAGACTACCCAGAGCAATGCCCTGTCTATCCCACTTACAATCGAATAGGACTGACAGAATGCCCTTCACACAAGATCTTCAAACCTCCCCCCCCCGCCCCCCCCACCCCCT
>NW_010398884.1:0-1006 GCF_000710305.1 Buceros rhinoceros silvestris
CAAACCTGAGGCCAACTCCAGATCCTTCACAGCTAGGACCACCCACAGGCTGCCCTGCTGTGGCAAAGCACCAGATCACCAGCATCAAAGAAAGCTCCAGACCCTTGATGGAAAATGGAACTTTATTCAGAAGGGACATCCGAGCCGGAGCTCCACGGTAACCCGAGATCAGAGGTAGGGCAGAGAGTGATGTCCTTGGCGAGTTTTGCTTTGTCTCCTTGAAGAAGGGGAGAAAACATCCCTTTCTAAGAGCTCTCCCCCTCGGTTAAACTCTCAGAGCTCTTCCACACAAGGGGATCTTCACGACTGAAGAACAAAGAGCAATGCCGGCTCCTGCGGATGTGCGCTGCCAGTGTGGGCATGGTGCAGAAGACTGAGCCGCTGCTTCCAGCTTGATGACAAAAGCTATTATTCTAACACGGCCCTTTTCTAGAGGGAAACTTTCACCTCTGCAAGGCTCAGCAGGGCCAGCAGCGGCACAGCCACCGCAGGATGGATAATGCCATTTGTATCTCTGTCCTCAGGATGAAGATGGTGTAGGCTGCCTCAATCTTGACCAAGTGTTCAGAGTCTCTCTTCAAGGGCCGGATGGCTGCAAGAGAAGGAAGCAGAGCAGATATGGAGCCCCATGGCCTGCAGAGACCCCCAGCAGTCCCCTCCAGACCATGCCAGCCCCACTGCTCTCGTTCCCTGGCCCGGAGGAGCAAGTGAGACAAACAGAGTGGCTGGGGGCAAGACAGCTGCAAGAGAAGGAAGAAGAGCAGATATGGAGCCCCACGGCCTGCAGAGACCCCCAGCAGTCCCCTCCAGACCATGCCAGCCCCACCGCTCTCGTTCCCTGGCCCCGAGGAGCAAGTGAGACAAACAGAGCGGCTGGGAGCTGCTGCCCAGGAACGTTCCCACCTGCCCCTGATGCTCCTCTGGCCCCTGGAGCATTGTCCTGCAGCAGGGACAGGTACAGCAGCACCCTGCCCCGGCTCTGTCCCCTGCCCCAGCAGCCCCAGCA
>NW_010398885.1:0-5281 GCF_000710305.1 Buceros rhinoceros silvestris
GGTTAAACGTTACCGCTCGCAAAGTGAAACTTGGAGCGTGATGAAACACCCAGCGCGGGTCCTGCCGGGGTTTAATTGGAACAGAAGATAATCGAATATTTATTATTCTGCCTGAGATTTTTTTTTTAACAATTCCTTGGAGTAAATAATTAGGATTGTGGCCGTCCTCGGCGAAGATAAATGAGTGGCATTTGTGAGGCGCTGAGAGATGAGGTACAAAGCAAATCTGTGGAAGCCAAAAGCGAGCGAGCTTGTGGGCAAAGGGGATTGTAAATTTATTTTATGGACATTTAACACAAAAAAAAAAAATCGTCCCTGTTATTTTTAGCTGCTTTAGCAGAGCCTCCGTTCCGGTTCGGGTTTGTTTTGCTGGGATTTTTTTTTTTTTAAGAAACCTATGGCAGACACGAAGGCCTTGGAGAAATTCCCACCTCTGCCCTCGCAGATATTTTCAGCAAACCTATTCATAATAAAGGGTCTGCTGTTTGTTAATTAATTCACAGCTCCTCGGCTCGGGCAGTGGAGTCTACTTTTTAATAAGACATATTTATCATGGTGAGGAAACCAAATGAGGGTAACTCCCAGCAAGGATATCATCCTCTCTGCAGACAATAATACATCTCCGTGGAAGATACAATACAGATTTGGGAATGCATAAAGGATTTAATCAGTGTAAAAAAGCGAAGCAGCCCCTTCACGGACACGTTGTCTGGGGCTGTGTTAGAAGTATATGGAGGTTTCATATGACATGACATAAGAACGCAGCAGTCAGGGAAGGGAAAAAAAGATGTTATTTATTGTCGAGCTGCGGCTTCTGTTAAATCCCGGTACTTAGAAATATCGCATTAGAGTTTATCTCCACCGAGTTTATTTTATTTTATTTTAGAGAATGAAAGAGCCCAGATAAAATTAAATACACAAAAGATACAATTAAATATACAATGGATAGCAATTTCAAAACAAAATGCACAGTGGCTCCTCGCAGACTCTGAGCTGCAGAGAGAAGTCTCAGCCTTTTAAAAATACGTATGCTGCTTAACGGACACTCACATATCAGAATATATTCAGGTCATGATAGTTTGAATATTTCTAAGGGTATTTTTACTCTGTCTATATAGCAGAGAAAGTTTATGCTTTGGGAAAAGGAAGAAAAAAAGAAATAAAGAGTTAAAGAAAAATAGAAAGGCCAGAGAGAAAAAGAAAACAGGAAGGTTTCATTTTGTAATTCGAGCTTTTGGTTTTGGTTTTTAGACTTTTTGAGCTTGGATTGAGGGAGGGAGAAATGATGAAAAATCAAAGGGGTAGAAAGTTAAGAGCAAATGGCCTGGTGCCGTGTTTGTTTTCCAAGGGAAAAAAAAAACGAGCAGGAATTAACTCGGGTTTGGAATCCCATCTTGTCAATGGTAGTTCCAGGTTCAGGACCGAGGAGCACAAAGCAGTGCAGGCAACGAAGGGCTGTGCTTTGTAAATCCAACCTGTGCTAGCAGCAAGGGAGAGGCTAACAGGCCAAAGGAAGCACATTCTTGAATTCATGCCCCTGCTTAAATCTGCTTAAAATATTTGCTCTGAATTCCAAAGACATTGCGAGTCTCTGTGCAAACAGCAAACGAAGCCAACTGTGTCAGGACACTGTTACCTGGATAAAACACATTGACTCTTTGCTGTTTTCAGGTTAAAATTATATATAACTGGACAGAGGCCCTACAATAAACTTAGCAGACTTTTAATTGCTGATGCTGTAACGTCTTGCTGGGTTTTGTGTGTGCAGATGACTGATTTGAATAGGTCAGGGGTAAGAAAGAGAGAGTTTCATTCCTTTCGTACTTGTAGCAGGCAGTTCCCCATCGGGTGCTCTTCTATTTACATTAATGTGTGCGTTATCCGGACACGGACATGTGTGCACACCACACACACATTTATACAGCAGGGTATGTCTGGGGGGATGTATATATGTATATAGATAAATATAGCAGTAAATAGATGTATACAGATGAAACCACATGTACTTGTAGAGCCTGTGAGTAGTTATAAGTCCTGGGTGCCCTCCTCTAAGGGAAAAAAAGGTGCACCCCCCCAACCAGGAAAACTACCCCCAAAATCAGCTCAGCACTTTTGCACTGTAACATTTGCTGAGCCTCCTTAGGCTGCACACAGGACGAAATCTGCTCAAAGCATCTGTTCGCCCTGTTCTGCGGGACCCTATTCATGTCATGGGCCTTTCAAGCCCCAAGATGGATTCATAGGCTGAGTACTATTATTGTGTGTTTTCTCCTAACCTTTCAGGTCAGCTTCCAATAGACAGCTGGAAACGGCCTGTCACGTGGCCTTGGGGTGCCAATGTTCTGCCATAGGGTTGTCAAGACCCTGGTAGCCGGAAAAATCATTTTGGGGAGTACCAGAGATGCAGAAGACAACATACTACGACAGCTCCACGCTCTTTGGGGGTTACTCCTATGGGAGTGCCAATGGCTTCGGCTACGAGGGTCCCCAGCAGCCCTTCCAGCCAGCCTCTCATGTGGAGAACGACTACCAGAGGTCCGCCTGCTCCCTCCAGTCCCTTGGCAACACAACCCCGCACGCAAAAAGTAAAGACCTCAACGGGAGCTGCATGCGTCCAAGTTTGCCCCAGGAGCATCACCCGCCTCCCCCCATCTCACCGCCCCCAAACCCTGCCACCAACAGCACCAGTAGCAACAGCAATAACCAGTCGGGGAGCAGTAAAACTGCCCCCAGCAAAGCCAACCTCAGTGCAAACGCCAGTCTCACCAAGCAGATTTTCCCCTGGATGAAAGAATCGAGGCAAAACTCCAAACAGAAGAACAGCTCCCCTAGCACAGGTACACTCTCCCGCTTTTGTAACCCTCCGCTTTCCTAAACAGCGAGGTCATGAAGCCACCAGCCGGAGCGGTCCTGTTTGGAGGGAAGGGAGAGTGGGAGAGGATCCAGCAAGGATCCTGGTGCTGAGCACAACCCGAAGACTGCCAGCCGCATGCCCCGGCCAGGCTGAGCGAGCCTTGGCCCGTCTTGCAGCACCGGCTGTGCGCACTTGGTTTATTTTAAACATATCCAGCTGCACCACAGGGAAATAACAACCAGGCGGTTGTACACAGCCGATGTCTGACTGTGTAGATACAGATCCATGGAAATGTACAGCCACTGCTCGACACAGCGAGGCTAGAGCTGAGCGCTTGTTCTCTTCCCACCTCCCTGCCCCCAGGCACAGCAGTAAACATGGTGCTCTGAGCGTATGTGTGTATATATGGAGCATATGCATAAACATATGCATATTGCTGTGTGCAGACACGCACACCTCTAACACAATCAAGAAAAAAATCAGCATGGAAATATCACTGCTTTGATAAATATATTTACAGAAACTTTGCAGCACACATATCACTGTGTTAATGTATTTTATCTGTTATGTCCATGTTTATCTCATGTAGGCACAAATGCGGTTTGGGGTTTAACAATGTACATGCAAATATTTGTGTTGCACAAATACAAGATATGCAAGATGTGCGAGAGTGTGTGCATTCGCACCTCGGCGAACAAAACACCTCCCAACGCTGACCCGTACTAGTATTAATTGGCTTTGCAGTGACTGCCCCCCTGCCAAATATTATTTTCTCAAAATTATCTGTTGGAAATAATCGACTCCTAAATAAATGGCCCTGGAATCCTTTTCTACATGACATGATCAAATTTTCATAAACCAGGGGCAGCTTTGGAGAACAGAACTCTTAATAAATGACATGATTATGGAGTGCAGGCTAATGCAAAGGGGTGAGAGAAGGGGGGGTGTCGAACTCTTGTGCCTGTTCCAGGATTTATTAAGAAACGATGCATTCAATTTCTGCATGTAAGTAATTATCTTTTATTTCATTTCGTGACCAGCAGAAACCTGCAGCGGCGAGAAAAGCCCTCCAGGCTCCTCGGCCTCCAAGAGAGCCCGCACAGCCTACACCAGTGCTCAGCTGGTGGAGCTGGAGAAGGAATTCCACTTCAACCGCTACCTGTGCCGGCCCCGGCGCGTGGAGATGGCCAACCTGCTGAATCTCAGCGAGAGGCAGATCAAGATCTGGTTCCAGAACAGGAGGATGAAGTATAAGAAAGATCAGAAGTCAAAAGGCATGGGGTCTTCCTCTGGAGGGCCTTCTCCCACCGGGAGCCCGCCCCAGCCCATGCAATCCTCCGCTGGATTTATGAACGCCTTGCACACCATGAGCAGTAACTATGATGCCCCCTCGCCGCCTTCCTTCAGTAAACCCCACCAAAATGCCTATGCCATGTCAACTAACTACCAAAACACCATCAAAGGCTGCCCCTCCCAACAGAAATACGCCAACACGGCCCCCGAGTACGACCCCCACGTCTTACAAGGGAATGGGGTGGCCTATGGGACTCCCAGTATGCAGGGAAGCCCCGTCTATGTTGGAGGTAACTATGTGGATTCTATGCCCGCCTCTGGCCCGTCCCTTTACAGCCTCAATCACCTGCCACATCACCAGGCTGCCAACATGGACTACAACGGGCCTCCGCAGATGCCCCCGAGCCAGCACCACGGACCGTGTGAGACCCACCCCACCTACACAGACCTTTCCACGCACCACGCTTCTTCTCAGGGCAGAATCCAAGAGGCGCCCAAGCTGACCCACCTGTGATAGGGAGCAGGGGCAGGCTCAGGCGAAGCGGATGGGACCCCGCCATGGGGCGCGGGAGAGGGGAAGAGGGCAGGATCAGCTTCAGCAACATTTGTGTTGAGCTATTTTCTTTCTTCCTTTGACAGGGCAACTTCTATCAGGGTGTTGTGCTTGCTATTATTATTTCTGGGTTTTATTAGGCACAATTTCCAACCATGTCAGTACTTACCGCCAAAAGCGGCTCTCTTTTTGAAAAGATATACCTCCTGTATTTCAACACAAATGCTTCTGAAATGGGTTTGGGGTAGTTTTGCGGGAATCTGGCAGAATTTAAGCAGTAACGCCCTTCATTTCCAAACCAAGTACAACTCATCATTGATAACTTGGACAGTGGAAAGGAGAATAGTCAGCCAGCTAAGTCTCTACTGTTGGTGCCTCTGCATCTACATAAACAGGCACATGTGTATACGTATGCAATCAAAAGAGATTCTCCAGAAAACTACCCTCCTCTCCAACTTCTTCTCAAGAGGAACCTGGTGCTTTCCTTTCCACCCTTCAGAGGAGTTTCGCTGAGTATCTTCCCACCAGTCCCCGTGTAAACTGCAAATATACAAACCTGCCAACGTGTGGGATTCACGCTC
>NW_010398885.1:5334-9099 GCF_000710305.1 Buceros rhinoceros silvestris
TTCCCCTCCGGTCCCTGCCTCCCCTCTCAAAAATAATAATAATAAAAAATAGAATTAGAGAGGACTTAGTATTGCAAAAGGTTTGCAAGAAAGTTTTCGAAATGCCTACCCCCCCCCAACAATAACAGCAGTCCAAAGAGTGGAAGAACGAGTTGACAGGTCTGAATATTTCCCCACCTTTGCCTCTGATGATGTGAAGTCTCCATACGACAGCGCCGGGGTTTTTTGTTTTGGGGGTATTTTTCTTAGGGTTCCTTAACAGAAAAGCAATCTTAAGACTTAGAAGTCCTACGCTTCTTTCCTCCTCTTCTCTTGACCTTACGTGAAAACAGGGTATATTGAACAAATGGAATGTCCTCCAATAGAAGCAGAAGTGAATGGATCTCTAGTATTTGCTAATGCTTTCTTGTCTGGACATCTTTGTTGCACTTAGAGTTTACATATAATGGGTATAAAAACAACTTTGAAGGGCTTTCGTCCAACTCAGTCGAGATGTCCTTCAATAGGTGTGTGTTCTGGTGAACATTCATATATATTTATTGGTTATAGCCAGTTTAAAATATTTTCCTTTTTTTGTATTATTTATCCCCAATATTATGTATTTATATGAGGAAAAAAGAATCAAATTGTACTTTTTTAGTATTTACTTGTTATAAAGGACATTGTGTTTCCTTGTCATTGTACACAAGCTTATTTTAGTTATTGTAATTTAGAAAGACCAGTAGTTTTATGTTACCTTCGTACTTATGAATAATGTAATTAGTTCTACTGGAGGCATGAGAGCAGAACCAGACTGTAATTGTATAGTCCTGAATTAGAAGAACTATAGCTAATCCCTCCCTCCCACCTCACCCCTCCTCTTTGGAGATCTTTCTTTGTTCTTATGGTAGTTATTTTATTTCCTTGCTTAAGGGTTGTCTGTTGAACAATTCTTGAATAAACTTTCTGTTATCAATTTTACCTTGTCCTATCAGTCGGATTTAAAGGCAAAAATAAACCAGGTCTGGGTAGAAACAGCGAGGAGGAGGCAGGAGAGGGACCGCTCGGAATGTTCTGGACGGGGGATTCACGTCTGCGTCCCCGTCTGGGGTGAAACCCCCGGAGCTGGGGCCAAGAGCGGCCGGGCCGCCCCCTCCGCGGCCACAAAGGGGGGTCACGTGGCGCCGGGGCCGGGCTGCCATTGGGCCGCAAATGAAAACAAAGGAAAAGGATTAATCACAAAAAAAGAAAAAAAAAAAAAAAGCCCCAGAGTTTCCATGCGGGAACCTTTAATGTGAAGAGAAATTAAATTACTTATTATAGATAATGGTTATTAAAATGCAGTCACATGTGCGCACACATGCACACACATACACACATACATGTGCACATGCATGCACACGTACACCCACCAACACCCCCTTAGATGAACACACATGTCTAAAATTCGTATTAAAAGGAGGAAAAAGCCATCACCAAAGGTGACTTTATCAGCATGAGCAAAAGGGAGAAAAACCCTTTGCCAGCAGCAAAAGCAGATGGGATAATGCCGTGAATAATTTGCCTTTTATGCTCTAAAGCCCTAAGAAAACTTATATCAAAGCAGCGAGGGCAAATAAAAGTTTTATGGTTTGGGGAATGGTGTGAAGTTCTTGCCAAACTCGAAACGCTCCATTTCTGTGGCTGCTGAGGAGGGGAAGGTCCCTCTGGAGCAGAAGAGAGGGAGATCTCTATCGTGGCCGGGTGAAAAGGCTGTAAAAGGTACCAAAAAAAGAGCTGGGCTGTAGAAACCGGGGGGGTTGGGTGGGTGGGTGAGTGTCCCCGCGTGTTTTATACACCTGTGGGCACAGCCGGGGCCATCCCTGGGTGCCTGGATAAGCCCACACAGATAACACGGTGGAGCAGAGAAAGCTTCTCATGAGCGAAGTGTCCCCGCGTGTTTTATACACCTGTGGGCACAGCCGGGGCCATCCCTGGGTGCCTGGATAAGCCCACACAGATAACACGGTGGAGCAAAGAAAGCTTCTCATGAACGATGAGCTTTCCATCTCCGCTCTCTCGTAATAAATGAAGTTCCAGGTTAATAATTTCAACCTTCACACAATCATAAATAACCGGGTAACGGAGAGACAGGCCTTGTTCTTCTCCCCCGGCCAGGCTGGGCTCTGCCCGGCCATGCAGAGAGTCATTTACCGGCTGGGGATACTGGAACTTAAAAGCAGAAAAGCGTGCAGGCTCCAACCGGGTGGGCTGAGAACAAGGCCTTGGGTTGGTCATTGGCTTTTTTCCCCCTCTCTCATAAAATACATTTTTCTGTCTCACATCTCCATCGCCATGTTGTGTCAGGGATTCCCAGGAATTAGTTAAAATCAGGGAAAAGAAGGCAATCCCAAGGCTCGGAGCACGGCAGCTCTCTGCGTCTCAATGGGTTCCCTCTCCTACAGCTCCTCACATCTGCGGTTTAATTTGTGCCCTGGTATTAAAGCAGCAGGCCCAGGATTGTCTTAAAATTACCGCATTTCTCTATCGTTACTAACCCTGTGAATTTACTCCTATAAGGGGATACCTTTCCCCTTGAGTAGGAGGATTTTTTTTTCCCTTTGTGCCTCCATGTGGTGGGAAAAATCCCCCTTCCCCCAAGAGGTTCTTTTTTTTTTTTTCTTTTTTCTTTTTTTCTTTTTTTTTTTTACCCTTGCAAATTTAGCATCAGCAAAAGCAGCAACAACAGTTGGGAGAAGTCGGATTTCTTTCACATCCCAAACTCTTTCGCCATATCCCAGCTCCCCAGTGAACTGCACCGTCCCTCAAAGAGCCGAGAGGAACCGGCAGCCTCATGACAAAGCCCGAGACCCCCAAAACGTCACTTTAATCCAAACAAGCAAGAAATGATTGAAACATAACTATTAATTTTTACATCAGTCCCGGTCTGCCAGGATTGAGAAGGTTGCTGCTGATTTTGATCACGCATTCACAGATAGGAGAATTTTAGGGAAATTCGCCCTTCATTCAAGCTGCATTTTGTAAATACTTTAAAAATTAGTGTTATTTTCTTTACCCTTTGCTAAACTGCACTTCAGCTTCGGCTTTCGATTTGTTCTGTGTTTCTCAGAGACTCTTGCCACCCACACAGATGCTTGAACTGACAAAAGTTTCCAGGCTTCTCCCTGCGTGAATGCAGCCGCCCAGTCCCTCTCTGCTGCAAAATGGGAGAAATGGAGCTTGAACAAACAAACTACAAACCTGCCACATTTCCATTCTGCAGCAGGCAGCTTCTCATTTCATTTTCCCTGAAATTTTTACATTCTAGACTCCCCAAATTCAGGCCCCAGGACTTAACTTCAAAAATCTTTCGTGGTTTAAGTAACTCTTTAGCAAAAGCCAGATTTCTTTGCTGAGTGAGATAGGCCGAGCTGTCAAAAGTCTTTCGAGAAAAAGATTGATGGTTTCTCTCTTCTCTTGGTTTGTGTGGACCTGGGAACTTGAAAAAGGGAAAAAAAAAAAAAAGAAAATCTTTCTGGGAAATGACTTTTCATTACATTTATTTATTTAGTAAACTCTGGAAGTGGTGCTGTTTATCGGCTGTGGGGGGAAAAAAGAGATGGGAAGGAAGAAATGGGATTTCAAAGATATCTGTGACCTTAAAACATGTTTGGCCTTTAAGGGAAGTGCAAGGGGTCCATTAAGTCTGGCGCTGGAAGCAGAGGGATTATACTATTGCTTTAAAAGTCATTTAGGCAGGTACACGGGGCCGATCTGGCTGTGCTTGACGTGAAAGCTCACTTGAAT
>NW_010398886.1:0-4427 GCF_000710305.1 Buceros rhinoceros silvestris
GGGGAAGGAAGGAGCAAGGGACTCTCAGAGTAGGTTATTGTACGGGTAGGATGACTGACTGAAAGTGTACCTGAAAGCGTGAGTAGATCGTGGGCCTTCCTCCAGGGGATGCATGCAGGACTTGTCCCCTGGGGACGCGCCAAGGAAAGATGTATCCTAGGTCCTTTCATTATGGCTTCAGAGAGCTAAAGGATTTGTCGTTTGGGATCTGTCTCCAGAATCTCCTCTCCACATAGACCCAATAAGGTAGACGTGAGGAGGCTAGAAGATACACGTTGTTTCTAATGAGGTCTCCCAAGAGCACTGTAGAGGAGAACTAAAGAAAGCCAACTTCTCTGGTAACTTCTGCTTCCATCTGCTTCCAGAGGAGTAGGTGGGGAGGGGTGGTTCTTACCTGCCACTGGATGATATTCTGCTCTTTTCCTACTGAATCTGTCACTGGTGGCTAATACATACTTGTGCTCCATCCCTTACCTCAAATCCACGTCAGCAAACAAGCACAAACCCTGGATTGAAGCGGAGTATCAGGGCATCGTCATGGAGAATGACAACACAGTCCTGCTTAACCCCCCGTTGTTTGCACTGGACAAAGACGCTCCGCTGCGCTATGCAGGTAGGTGGGCGACAGCTCTGGGGAGGGTGGGAGGCAAGGAGAGTCTTACGAAGAGGCAGAGACAGGGCGACATTCATGCCTGTGCTGGATTCTAGCTCTCTGCAGGAAACAATCACCTCCAAACCTTGTTCCGGAGGAGGTCCCCAGTCAAGTCTGGAGACAATTTGGGCACAGCTTGATTTAGGATGCTGTGAGCTATTTCCCTTAGGGAGAGAAATTGAGGGTGGAGCCAGCCACTTTTTGACGCAGTTCTGCTATTTCCAAAGATCACGTGCACAGCCCTGAGTCTGTGAGCACTGGAGAAAGCCAGTAGGGCACACTTCGTCCCCTCACAGTACGTACGAATCCCTGAAACAACAGACGGGGCTTTACAAGGGGTGTATTCCTGATGCTTGCTTAAGCTGTGCCTGGAGCTTCCTCACGCATCTTCCCTCAGCTTTGGAAAAAGGAGGAAAGGAGGAAAAGAGGCCCCTGTGAGCTGAACTTCAGGATTGAGGTGACCCTGTCTACAGTTCTGTGCACATCGTGCGTGTGTGGGTGGATGAGACATCACAGATTTTCATGCTGGGTCTGTCTATCTTCCATATATGGCCTGTTTCGCCTTCCTGAGGGATGCAGAGGAGAAACCAGGTGCGCCCTCAGTGCTGTGGCTGCGTAGCGCTAAGAAGTCTAGCTTGAGCCTTGTAACCCCTGATCTTTCTTGATGCTGGTCAGGACTCCTTGCTCTGGGAGTAGTCTCCGGTAGAGGGCAATCTACACCGTTAAAGGCCGTAAGAGATGGCAGGAGGAACTCCTAGGGATCCAAAACCAGACCAAAATGAGAGATCGTAATGAGAGAGAGAGGAGAGTGTAACTTAGAAAGGAAGAAAATATGGGAGGGGGAAGCAAGGGGACATAATGCACTCTCCTCAATGCTTTTCTTTCTCGCCTTTCTCTCTGCCTTTTTGGGCACCAGGTGAAATCTGTGGCTTCAGGATCCATGGGTCGGGGGTACCTTTTGAAGCTGTGATCCTGGACAAAGCTACAGGGGAGGGGTTGATCCGGGCCAAGGAACCAGTGGATTGTGAAGCACATAAGGAGCACACGTTCACCATCCAGGCTTATGACTGCGGAGAGGGACCTGATGGAGCAAATACCAAGAAATCACACAAGTAAGTCTGTGCAGTCATTGCTGCACGTTACAAAATGTGATCTGTCAGGGAAACATGACTGAGAATTGCTGTGAGAACACTTCTTTTAGCCAGAAATATTCTTCTCCAGCGTCGATACTATAACTCAACGTGTTGGTAAGACCCAAACAGAAATGTTCAGTGACCGAGGCGCATGAGGGAGTACAGTTGGATCTACGGGTGGTGGTTTGTGTTGTTGCACATAGGCAGGAGGTCAAGATTACGTTATCATTTCTCTTGCTCTTTCTCTGGGGTGGGAAACCATTGTCCAAGTTGCTGAGTGCTAACATTGCTGCATTGAAACCAAGGTCTCTTTCCTTGTCCTTCCCTCTGACGGCTGAAAATCAGACTGCCGCGCTTTAGGGGAGTAACTTCCACTGACATTTAGGTGGTGTATGGCTTGTAATCAGCCGATCAGTCCTTACTGATGTCTTTCTACATCAGGGCCACAGTGCACGTTCGAGTAAATGATGTGAATGAGTTTGCTCCTGTCTTTGTGGAGAAGTTGTATCGTGTGGCAGTGACTGAGGGAAAGCTGTATGACCGCATCTTGCGAGTGGAGGCCATCGATGGAGACTGCTCGCCACAGTACAGCCAGATCTGCTACTATGAGATCCTCACCCCCAATATTCCCTTTCTGATTGACAATGATGGTAAGAATCCGCACCTACCACGAGCATGTCACTCCCCCTTCCCTGCTTTGCTCCTTCTCCGCCAGTCCCATTTGCAGGTGGAGCAGTGCTACGTGAATTTTCTAGCACTGCTGATCTATCTCTCCTGGTGCAGAGATGCAGCAGCCATTTTGTGGGATGCTACAGAGCGTCACTGGGCAGGAGGACTCAAGCCCTCTTGGTTGATCAAAAATAACAGTCGTTTCTAGAGGGAACATCTTTTGAAGAGACTGTCTTTCCTCTCCCTTGATCTCTTTGTTTTGCTAACCAGGGAACATCGAGAACACGGAGAAGCTGCAGTACAGCGGAGATCGTCTCTACAAATTCACAGTGACAGCCTATGACTGTGGAAAGAAGCGGGCTTCTGATGATGCTGAAGTGGAAATCCAGGTGAAACCCACCTGCAAGCCCAGCTGGCAGGGTATGAAATCTTCAAACGCAGTTATGTCTTCCCTTTGCTTCTGCTGAACTACCGCTCAGTCCCACTCATTGTATGTACTCATTCCAATTTTTACGCGCAGATACACGGTTCGGTTCTGGCCCCAACCCATCCGTCCCATCTAAGGGGATGCAGCAGACACCTAAGTCTGTCGCAAAGCCACTGAAGGGCAATTCTAACATTGGAGAACTACTCCTTGGCTTACTGTCAGCTACTATGTATTTGATAAGGTTCACTGCATAAACTGCATTCAATGTCGAACGTTTTTGGGGGTGCTCATCTTGAGGATATTTGGCTTTTCCAGAGGTGGTGTATGACTACAGGTTCACCTCTGTCAATAGAATTAAGGGATAATCAAGACAGCTAAATATCGGCTCAGCCTGATAAAAGAGGTCGACAATCCAAGGAGTGATGCTACACTGGTTCTAGCTGTAGAATATGAGAACTGGGACTCTGTGCTTCCAGGAAATCTTCTACTGCGCTGGAGCCAGTGCATAAAGTTGCCCACAGATGCCACTTGTGTGTGTGCCAAATTTTCTGGCCTTGGGCCCTTGGCAGGTCCTAACCCCTCTCTTTCACTCTTCTTCATCAGGCTGGAACAAGAGGATTGAATACGCCCCAGGTGCAGGCAGCCTTGCGCTCTTCCCCAGCATTCACCTGGAGACCTGCGATGAGCCCCTGTGGAACATTCAGGCTACGGTGGAGCTGCAGACAAATCACGTGGCCAAAGGCTGTGACAGAGATAACTACTCCGAGAAGTCCCTACGCAAACTCTGTGGTGAGTTGTTTCTTTCCTGGGCTGAGTGCAGCTGTGGCACAACAGCCTGCCCCTTCCTGGAACCTTCTTGGAGAGGTTCCCAGTGGTAGCCCTGTGCCTCCCACAGCATAGATGCTGGAGGATGCATTCCTCAAATCAGCTGTGGACGCCAGCTCACATGCTAGGTGTCTTCCTGGGTTTGGAGGACACCTAGCTCACATGCTGCCTTCAGGGGCAGTGGGCACCCTGCCCCAGTTTACAAGCGGCTGTCCCTGTTTTGCTTGCTGGGAAGCCAGAGGCTTCTGTGCATTACTGCAGTGTGCAGAATCTGTGGGACGTCCCTGAGCACAGATGGAAAGGCCACCAGAAAGGAGACGGCCTATAGGTCTTCCTCTCCCTGTGATCTGGGATGTTGCAACGAGCCCTCTAGCACCCCCTTCATCTGTTCCCCAGTTCTCAGGCTCCTTATTCTCCTGCGCTGAGGTTCCTGACTCCTTCCCTTCCCGGCAGGTGCTGCCTCAGGAGAGATTGACCTGCTGCCGGTGCCTAGCCCCACGGCCAACTGGACTGCGCGGCTCTCGGTGCACTACAGCCAGGACAGCAGCCTCATCTACTGGTTCAATGGCAGCCAGGCTGCCCAGGTGCCGGTGGTGAACGGGCCGAACGCCCGTCAGGGGCTGAGCGACCACTTCACCCTCTCTGTATGGATGAAGCACGCTGTGGTGCCTGCCAAAGGCAGGCGGGAAGAGGAGACAGGGATCTGCAGCACAACACAGCA
>NW_010398886.1:4494-19859 GCF_000710305.1 Buceros rhinoceros silvestris
GGGAAGAGGAGACAGTGATCTGCAGTACAGTGCAGAGCGGTGAGATTCTTTTCCTGGAGTGCTGACACTTCTGCCTGCTGTCCCTAACTTGTTAGAAGGGATTGTCCCTGCAGGGGGTGAATCTCTTGTGTTCCAGAGTGGAACCTGGGCAGGGGTCCCTTCTTAGCAACACGTCTTCTTCAGGTCTCACTTTGTGTGGGAGCCGTCAAGCTCACTGTGAGCACGCGGTGCTGAGTGTTGGTCCTGCAGGCTAGCGTGTGCTTCTGGGCTCTGGCTAGTGCGACTGCTCTGAGGTGCGGTACCTGACTCCCTGTGCTTGCCCCTGGCAGAGGATGGCTACTCTCATTACTCTCTGGCTGTGCACGGCTGCCGGATTGCTTTCCTCTACTGGCCGTTGCTGGAAAGCGCAAGGCCTGTGAAGTTCCTCTGGAAGCTTGAGCAGGTGAGGAAGCTTTTACCTCTTCCCGCAGCCCCTTCTCCTGTCCTTTGCTGATCCCTTCCTTCGCTGCCTGCCGTAGGTCTGCGATGATGAATGGCACCATTATGCCCTCAACTTGGAGTTCCCCACTGTCACGCTCTACGTGGATGGTGTCTCTTACGACCCTGCCCTCATCCATGACAATGGCCTCATCCACCCCCCGCGGCAGGAACCCTCGCTCATGATTGGAGCCTGCTGGACAGGTGAGTGCCCGCCCCCTGAATGAATCATGGTCTTCCCATGTGGGAAACAAGTGAGTGGAGGGAGAGCCAGCAGAGGTGAGAGAAACGCCACCCGCTACTAAGAGATGCAAACCACAGTGCAGCCATCTTGCCTCCTTGCCACCAAAGCCAGGGTGGCTCCTTCCTTCCCTCCGGACCAAGCCAGCAGGCCACGGTAATAATAGCTCAGGGACAAGTGTCACTGGCAGCTTCATGGATAACAGCAGTAGAATATGCAATGGATAACCAGGCTGCAGGCAGGGGAGAGTTGAAACTCTGCCTCATTCGGGTGCTGGCATTTCTACCAGAGCTTTCCACCAGAGAGCAGGCAGTACTATTTGTGTTGCTGGTCGTATCGATGGCAATTTCTGTGTCGTGAGGGTCTGTAGGAAGAGGGTCTATCCTTCTGTAGAGGAATTGGGTTGGAGGATGAAAATTAAGTTTGGAACATAGTAGTTAAGCCACTACCAGATGAAAACCCATTCTTTTGAGATGTAAGGCTGCATTTCACAGGTCCTTTAGTTCATCTGCAATCCCGAAGCAGGACAGAACTAAAGGAATTTGCCTGCTGCTTGTCTCACTCCAGCAGAACTTCCTGGCATGGTCAATCTGTATTGTAGTACAGCTTCTCCCAGGTCAGGATGTTCCCAAGCTCTCGACTGGCCTTATGCAACCAGCAAATATTAATCAGCTTGGGACGCCCTCCTGGAACCATTTGAGTTTCAAAGCGGTGTTGAGAACGTGGCCAGGACCACGTTCCATAAATGGAAATCAGTTACTTCCCAAAATAGGTATAACTGGGAAGGAAGAAAAAATAAACCCCTGTACTTTCTCCCTTGTATCAGTTACTCATCCTACAGTCTCACCATCCCCTTCGTGAGGGGGACTCAGCCCTCTGTCACCTGTGATGTGCTGTTTCTGGGACTGATGGGCGCACTGCTTGGCACATGACTGCAGGGCTGTTCTTTTGGATTGGCCAGTACGGGCACTTGCATAGATACTTGCCTGACGCTGTAACTATCCTCTTCCAAAGCCTTATTGCTTGTCTGCGTGTTCTCCTTTTGCAGAGGAGAAAACCAAAGAGAAAATCAAAGGGAACGAGAACTCCACTGATACCGTCCAAGGTACGTACAAGAAAGGTGGTTCTCTTCCCCTCTTCGCCGTGCATGACTATGACTTCTTGCATGGTGCCTTCCTCATACAGCTCCCCCAATCCTGTCCTGCCACCTCCCACCATCTTGAGAGGAAACCCCTTAATTGGTGGATTGGTCCTTGATACCTCGATATCTGTGGAGCATGAAGAGGCTGTTAGGAGGACTACAGCCTGCTTTGACAGATGGAGTATGCTTTTCACATGGAGAACGGGTCCTCATGCTGATCATTAAAGTTGGTCTCTGAAGCACACAATAGCCATTAGAGACATCAGGAGATGTCACCTCATCCCTAACTATCTATGGAACATAGTTTCTTTTAAAAGCCCTCACAGGAAGCAGAATGAAAAGGGGACAAGAAATTGTTTCCATCTGGCATTCAGCAGTTTGGCAGAAACTTCTCTATGCTACCCACCATTCACTGCCCTAGTCTGTCTGTAGTCTGTTTTTCTCGCTTTCCCACATAAGAAATCAAAAAACATTTCATCATCTTCCTTCAGCATCACCTCTCTTCTTGTTGTCTTTGTTTTCCCTGTCCTGTGCACCCCTCTGTCTTTCTTCACCTCCCTTAACGTCTGTATGTCACTCCCACTGTGGCTTTTGTTGGTTTTGCTCTCTTCCTCGCCATGTCTCTCACACCCTCCACCTCCCATGTTTCCCTCAGGAGATCCTCTGTCGATACACCACTACTTCCATGGTTACTTGGCTGGCTTCACTGTACGCCCTGGTAGCTTGGAGAGCCGTGAAGTTATTGAATGCCTGTATGCCTGCCGTGAGGGGCTTGATTACAGTGACTTCGACAGTCTGGGCAAAGGGATGAAGGTATGCCCATCTGCCCAGCTTGCATGGGTCTCCTCCACTCCCCTCCCTAGCCTTGCTTCCCAGGACTTTGCCTGCTCCTCCACCTCAGACAACTCCCCACCTTTCTCCTTTGTGTCTCTCTTAGCCTGGACTCTTGGCATTTGCCAAGCAACCCTGAATATTTTCTTCTCTTCACCTGTAGGTTCATGTGAACCCCTCTCAGTCCCTGCTCACCTTGGAGGGTGATGATGTGGAAACCTTTAACCATGCAATCCAGCACGTGGCTTACATGAATTCACTGCGCTTTGCAACTCCTGGAGTCCGGCCGCTCAGACTCAGCACTACTGTCAAGTGAGTGGACAAAGCAGCACCTCTGGCTAAGTTCAGCAAGAGGGTTACCTCTTTTTTTGACTAAAATTACACTGCCTCACCTTGTATTTTAATTCTAATTGAGGGTCTCCAAATGGGTAAAAGTTTTCCTGAAAATAACTACTGAAGTATCCAGTATCCAAAGGGATACTGTAATACTGGGTCCTGCCGTCTGTGCAGGTAGCAGAACTTCTGCCTTCACTCATGGGGTTCCAGGCATGTGGGCTGGTTTTAGTTTTCTCTGTGGTGTGTGGATGTGACCAAGTCACCTGAAACCCAGTGATGTCCTTCCTACCACACCTCTCTGCCTTGCACCGCAGGCTACAGGGAAGCTTTAGGAAGACTACCAGAGAAGGGTTATTCCCTTCACTGGCAGTAATGGGCAGGAGGTGTTCTTTTCTTTTATGGTGTTGCTGGTGGAAGCTTGGGCCCGCTGATGCTTTCTACTGCTCTCCTTCAGGTGTTTCAGTGAAGAGTCCTGTGTCTCCATTCCCGATGTGGAAGGTTATGTTGTGGTGCTACAGCCTGATGCCCCCCAGATCCTGTTGAATGGCAATACCCACTCTGCTCATCCTGCATCAGACTTTGAGGCTCCTGGTGGGGTGCCCCTGTTCCCAAACCTCCAAATCACCTGCTCTATTTCTCACCAGGTGGAGGCCAAGAAGGATGAGAATTGGCACGGTACCGGTGAGTGGATGGACTGCAGGGTGAAATGTAAGAGACAAACTGAAAGACCTACAAGAGCTGCTGTCCTCTGCTGTTGCAGAGGAAGTAGAGCCCCTCATTACACCTGGAATAGGAGAGAGTTTACCAACACAGAGGCGAGGCACATTGTCTGACAATATGTAGGCTAATCGGTTCTTAGCCGTTTCGGCTCCTCCCTGCACTTGTTCTATTCACACAGTTCCTTTGCCTCTCTCTCTCCTTTTTTCACAGGCTGATCATTCCTAATCCCTTTCACATTTTACCTACATTTCCCTTTATTGAATCCAGCACTGGATGGATGTCCTGCCTGGCACCCTCTCCACTCCTGCAGTTACTCAGTCTCCTTCTGCTTCCTTCTCTCCTGCTTTCCTTATTTCTCACCCCCTCTTCTGCATGATTTATTCCTGTGAATTCCCCAGACAGTTTCCTCGCACCCTATAATACCTTGTCGCTCAATTTCTCTCTGTTGTCCTCAGATTATTTCTCTGCACTCTACGCTCTACGTGTCCTTTCACTTTCGCATCTCTTCTTGTAATGGGATTTTTTTCCCCCTAATTTTTTTTTAGCAGCTTTACCTTTCCTCATACCATTACGAGTTTCTTGATAGAGAGCAGGTTGGTCTTAGCCCTGCTGAAAGGAGTTAATCACCGAGCGTGGTTGCCATTTTAGAGAAGGTACGATCTCAACCATGGCAACCAGCAGTGTGAGACAGGGGAAAGCTTTCAAAAGCACTCAAAGGGTCTGTGAATGCGTGAGAGACTTGTTCCTAATTTGCACATTGTCATTGTCAACAGAGTCCTTGCAGCCAAGACGTGTTATCATGAACCAAGCTGATTAACAGTATGTTGTTCCAAAATAAAGTGTCTTTATTATGTGCATAATGTCATTAGGACCAGGGGGACTCCTCCAGCAAGTAAGCAGACTGATTTTAGTCGAGGTCAGCGCTAGCCAGAGAAAGAGAAATCACTGTGTATGATGTGAGCACTTTTAAGTAAGTGGGTATCGCTCTGAGTAACTGTCTGGCTTTCTCGGCCTGTCTTCTTTCTTTTTCCATCTCAGTGACAGACACACGAATGTCAGATGAGATTGTGCACAACCTGGATGGCTGCGAGATATCATTGGTAGGAGATGACCTGGACCCAGAGAGGGAGTATCTGCTCCTGGATCGGGCACTGCTGCAGCAGCAGGGCCTCGAGCTTGTTAATACCTCTGCCTACCTGACCATCACGGGTATGTCCTCTCCTTGGCCACAGCCGCCTCATTACGCCTCCCACTGACTCCCGGACACTGCTGGGAGGAGCACTTAACCAGATGTTAGAGATGTGTTGGTGTGCTTTGTGAAACGCTGAGATGTAACCATTTGCTGAACTCCTGGCTTTTGGAAGTCCCAGGCCATTTGCTTGGGGAGGTGACGACTCCTCCTCCAGCACACAGTACCAGGACCTGGTGTCTGAGCTCTCACCTGGGCTTCTGTCACTCCTCCTGACTTACTCCTTGGGGTCTGGTGTTCTCAGGTGCCAGAGGCATTTTGTGTGACTTGACTGGGGGACAGCACATCCCACAGGCTGTGGACTGGTGCAACACTGTTGGTGTTCTGGTACTCTCCAGAACTTAACAGGGCTGTTGCTCTTGATCCTTCCCTTCCACTTGTTTTAGCAATGCAAGGAGGAATTTCATCAGGTCTTTTGCAGCTAGCTCCATCTCTGCTCCTTTCCTAAAGTTAGTGAACCCGGTATTGCTTTGGAGTCCTCTACAGCTCCTATTTGCCACAGGGTTATGATGCCAGATGACTTTAAAGCAGCAGCTTCCTCACGCCACACCAATTCTCTCTTCTTGTCTCAGGTGTGGAGAGCATTGCAGTTTATGAGGAGATACTACGGCAGGTCTCATACCACATCAACCATGGCGCTGCTCTTTATGAAAGGAAGTTTCACCTGTCCTGCACGGAGATGAATGGACGCTACTCCAGCAATGAGTTTACTGTTGAGGTATAAGATCAACACATGCACACGTAGGAGCTTAGGCATGCCTGGAGAGGATGTGGTGGACGGGAATGCTCACAATGTAGAACATACCATGAACACAGGGCTGAGGCTCTCTCACTCTGGTCTTTCTGCAGGTGAATGTCCTCCACAACGTGAACCGAGCTGCTCACCCTAATCACATTCTGAGTTCCCAGCAGTTCATCCACCGAGGCCATCATTTACCCGCAGAGCTATCTGGGCACAGTTTGGCAAGCACCCATAACAACCCAAGTAGGTAACACTATCTTTTGGGTTTATTCCTTTAAGTCAGGATGCTGATTTTCTGATATCCTGGTAGAACCTCTAGCAGAGGATGCCTTTCGGGCTCTCTATACCCGTGTTCAAGTTCTCACTCTGTCCTGTCCCACTCGTCATCAGCAAGTGGACTGCAGTCTGTGTCAAATGGTGTTTTTAGAGCTTGATGCAACAATCCTCCTGTGTTGTTTTCTTGATGTAGCAGCAGTCTGAAATCCACATCTGAGGACACTTTAAAAGAACAACTGTAAGCTGGTGCAGTTTCGTTCCTGTGCCTTGCGAAGGTGCTGTGTGGGCTTGGGTAATGTAATTTCAGAAGGAAGCTTCAACAGCAGGAGAGAAACAAGAATCAAGACTGCCACTGCTGTGAAAAAAGAGATGGGACTAGGTGGTGGTTGGCAAGGCAGAAAAATATAGGAGACGGCACCTCACAGACAAGAGAATTCTTACCCCCAGAACAGAGGAGGGAGAAGCCTGAAAGCTAGAGGTTAGATGCCACAAGCACAACCAGTTGGCTCCTCGTAGGCTGTGAAAGCCCTAGGACTGTTCCAGATGACCCTATGTGGCATTTGGTCCCCTGTCGTAGGGAACGTGGAAAGCACTTCTGGTGCTAGCTTTTGTGGCAGCTTCCTGCAGCAGCTGATCCCAGGCTGGTCCAGTCCTGCAGCTGCCACTGAACCACTCGAGGGACAGCTCACATCGGTGCTGGGAGAGCAACAAAACTCAGCCTTTGCCACTGCCTTCTCCAGCTCTGCCCAACTGCAGCAGAATTGTTCCTGCTGTACAGAACCACCCAGAACAAATCCACAGAGGGAGATTTTGTAGGGAAGGGGGGTATCTGGGCGGGGGTGTGTGTGTGTGTGTGAAGGTTCAACCTACAGGCCTAGAACAATGGGGTGGGAGTTGTGTGAAGGATCTTAGATGAATTTCAAGTTTTCTCCTGTGAAGCCAGGCTTTGACCATGGCACTAATTAGAAGGCCATCAGAGCCCTCACCTCTGTCCCTCTGCAAAGCAGACTTGTTTCTCTACTGCCTGCACAGAGATCACCCTCTCTGAAAATCATCCTCACGCCCTTAGAGGCTCTGCCTCAAGAGTGGGATACAAATTGCTGCTGTGCGGCACGCTCTGGTGGCTTATGTAAATAAAGATGTGCAGAGCCTACAGGCCGGTCTGACATCAGAGGATGCCTGATCCTACACATCCTGGAAAACCATGCAGGCCTCAAGGGAAAATACAGCAGCTGAAAGCAGGAACTTCCTGTGCCCAGGGGCACAGAAAAGTCAGGACATGTTCCTGCCTACATCAGAAACCCAAGCCCTGCCCAGGAACCCCAGTTCCTGCAGGTCAGGTGGGAAATACGTTTCTGTGACAGACTCTAACCATGCCTTCTCATTTTCTTTCTCCAAAGTGGTCCCCAGTGCTGCCACTGTCATCATTGTGGTGTGCGTGGGCTTCCTGGCACTCATGGTAGTCCTTGGCATCCTGCGCATTCACTCCCTGCACCGGCGGGGAGTGGGGCAAGAGGTCCCTGGGGCTGCTGAAGGGGGACACACAAGCACTGGAGGCAAAGACAGCGACATGTTCTGGGACGACTCAGCCCTCACCATCATAGTCAACCCCATGGAGGTGAGGAGCAGCCACAGGGGCCGGGGCTGGGTGGGCAGCTGGGAAGCCAGATCCTTACTCCCGTGTTTCACCTCCCCAGTCTTACCAGAGCTGCCAGGAGAGGGCAGCAGAAATTGCCGAGGGCAGAGCTACCGAGGGCATGGAGGATGATGATGACAGCACCGACTCGGAGACACCCGACTCCCCGGACAGCAATGACATGGATGACCGACACATCATCGGCAAAAGCGACAGCTCTCACCGCTACTAGGAGCTTTAGAAACACCAGTCCAGTGGATCCCCCCAAACATATGGCTGGAAGGAGGACGTGTCTTACTTTTAACTTCTTCCTTCCCCCACTGTGTACACACGTGTTCCTCCCTCATTTGTCATTTCTGCCTTCCCCGTTCATCTTCTGCCATTCTCATTGTGGACATTCCCCACGTTATTGACCCCCCATCTGGCTCTCTAGAAACGTGTTAGGGCACTTGCACGTAGCAGTGGCACAGTCCAAACTACGATGAGGAAGGAGGGGCTTAGAAAACCAATTTGGAAAAAGGAGCCAGCCACAGGGCTCAGAGTGGGGTCTCTCACAACCCCTCCCCAGATATTATATATATATATATTGTATATTTTTTCAATGTTGTCGTTTGAGGTTTATTCTCGTTTCATGCAAAAAAACCCCCACAACCAACCAACCCACTGCAGCTTGTGTCGCTTTGTAAAATTGTCGATACTCCTGAACTAAATGAATGAAGGTAAGAAGGATAAGGAAACAAAGTGGATTTTAAAATAAATGGATTTCAAATAAAATGTTCAGGGCTTCTGCAGTTTTTCTTTATAAGTGGGGAAAGAAACAGTCAATGTAGCCTCTAATGTGAGACTGGAGATGGTCCAGAGCATGTATTTACTGAAATTACTGCCTTATCTCGGGGAAGGGTTACAGTTTTTAGTTTTTAGTGGTTTTAGTTGGAACGAGAAAAACCCATCACCCCTGACCCTACCCCCTGCCTTTTTGAAAGTCAAAATACTCTTTGTAAACACAATGTAGACTTCCTCAGCACACGAGGCTAGGAACCCACGGAGGAAAAAAGGCATCCCAGACTGTCACAGCAAGTGTAACACAGGCAGCAAACTGAATTCTTGATTACAGAAAAAAACCCCATAAGGCTCTTTCCATACACTTAGTATATCATCAGTAGAAACTGGCCAAATCCTCAGCTTCATCCATCTTTCCACCTGAGCCACTTTCTTTACCAGCATAAAAGAGTAGCTTTTACACTGGGGTTTCAGCTTGTAGCAGAACAGACCCAGCACTTCTGAGGGAAGGAGGCATCCTCCTCCTTCTCTTGGGAAGGGAGGGGACAGAAACACAGCAGATATTGCCAAAGCATGGCTACGAGCCCACTACCACGAGCTGTTAGGGTAATGGGCTCAGAGCAGGTTGTGCTTCTTCCCTGGATGTATTTGATTATTCAGATCCTGCAAGACAAGAAGAGGCTGTAGCTGCCTGAGACGCATCTCAGGGCAATGGCTGCAACGTGTTAAGAACCCAAAATGAAGGTTCTGCATCAGGACACAGGCTGGCAGCCAAGGCTGAGAAATCCTCCCTAGGGGAGGGAAGGCAGCACAGTAGGTAAGAGTAGAAGAGCCCCTCTGAGGGCGCAAAAGGTCACAGCACAAGTTCTCAGCTGGCTGCAGTTCTCTCAGATGTCTCAGCTCTAGCCTCTCTTCACACCCAACTGAGCCCTTGTATGGTTGTTACTAGGTCCAAAAGAACTGAAGATAATGAGGCTGCCTAAGATAGTCTCACACTTTCTTCTTTGTCTCCTTCCAGCTAAGTTCCGTGCCCTTGTTTTATACATGGAGCTTACAGCAGGCACTGTCAGGCCAGTGCCCTGACATCTTGAAGCACCAGAATAATTCAAGTCTCCAGAAAGAACGTAGGCTGCATGTTGTACACTGGAGCCAACAGCTTTTCACAAAATAGTCTCATGTCCTGAGAATGCTATGCCTGGCCCAGTTCTGATACGCGATGAAATGCACCACCTCTCAGAGCATGGGAAAAGACCAAGTCTCGGGACCATGAGGTCCCTGTATCTCCAAAGCAGCCTCAGTCAGGTGCTACAGCGTGCTTACAAGGTGGAAGAAGCCAAATGTACGATGAGTTCGTAGGTAGCCATCATGATAGCGGTGTTTGGGATCTGGCGGATCAAGTGAGCCAGGAGCCCTCGGTATAAAGCCAAGGCTCCCTCTTCGTGGACCACAAGCTGCAAAGTCTGTACAAAGGAACGGTATCGTGACCCCTCCTCTCGCAACCGTGTTCGAATGACCTCTGGAGAGACAAAAAGGGAGTTGGCATTAGCAGCTTGATCCTACAGGCATGGCATGTTCCATGGAGGACAACAGAAGCAAGGAGAGTGGACCCCTCACCATGCGGATATGCGATGCATGAGGCACACGTTTTGGAGACAGCAGCAGCTCCCATTAGTCCAAAGAAATCACGGCTGTTTGGCGGAAGTGTGAGTGGCGGGGAAAGGGAATGATGACTGTTTCTCAGCTGCTGTTTCAGTGCTTCATAGATGACAAAGTGTATGATGGTCTCTGACACTCCAGCATAGGAGGCAGTGACACCACGGTAAAATCCACGGAGGCCTTCAGTGCGGTACACATGCATGGCACACTGGAGAGCATTGCTGGCTGTCTCCCCCTTCACCCTGCAACGAGGAGGAAGGGTTAGAACAGCAGACTGCTCCGCTGACCTAAAATGCTGTTGTGAACGCAACTGTATGAGTCTTCCCCAGCGTGCCTTGATGACCTATGTTCTAAGTCACAGACCCCCACCCATCCCCACCCCCAACCAGTCCTGATTCGACACAGAGTGGCTCTGCATGGCTAGCTTGCCTTACCTGGCTTCCAGCTGCATCCTGGTTTTCACTAACCAGATAGGGTTGGTGAGTGTGGCAGAGGTAATGCCTGGAGAATGGAAAAGCAAGACAGCCATAAGCACCAGGATCATGCTGACAGTTTGTGAGGAGATGCTGATCTATCAGCTCTCTGAGTTCTGCTTGGCGAACTGCAGGCATTTGCAATTTGAGAATGACCTTGAGCTCCCCTGGGAGAAGAGACGTTTAGGGCAGACTATCTGATTCGTCTCCTCCCCTACCTCCAGCCTTTGTCTGGTGGCAATTAGCTCATCTGCCCATAACCCTACTACAGGTTCTGGTGTTACAAAGAGGCAAGAAACAACAGGCTAAACTTGCAAGAGTGGAAGATTTTGTTACAGAACTGGGATTTATCAAGAGAAATGATTCCAAGAGAAATGGTCTAAATTACACAATGCCTTCTCCCTCTCACAGCCAAAGGAGCTCTTTTCCTGATAACGGCTGAAGGGCTGAAGACTAGATCCATGACTTGAAGAGGTGAGAATGAAGACTAAGAAAACATTTTGGTTACCCAAGGAACTCACTGCTCCAGCTGTGGAGGAAGAAAAGTTCAGATGAGAGAGCATGACTGATGAGAGCAGCAATGGGGAAGGAATGAAACCCTTTTACGCTTACAGACAGAAGGACCCCTTGGCTCTGATTTGAGACAGAAGAGGCTCACCTGCACAGGCTGCTGACAGCATGTGTACTTTCTTGGACTCTGGTACAAGGACAGCATTGAGCCTCTCCTTAACACCAGAATAGGCAGCAAAATATATAGCCCTGGTTTGGAAAGAAATACAGAAGAGTTTACAGCTCACCTACGAGAAGCAGAGTCAGCACTGCTGTGCAGCCTCACTCCAACTTTTCTTACTCCAGCAGAGATTTGTCTAATGTGACACCAGATGCCATTTCTACTAGGCCCACAGCAATCATACTATCTTACAACCATGATCAGAAGGTCCAGAAAATGTCTGCGTGAAGGGGTCCTGTAGCACAATGAGCACAAGGCCCAGACTGTTTTCACAATGTGGAGCCATAGTTGTCATGGAGGTCCTTTAAAAAGTGCGCAGGATGAGCTATCCTCAGGGAGCAGTACTCACCGGGAAGGAGCAACCCCAACAAGGTTTGGACCCAGACCTCGGAACAGGGATCGCACACCTTCCTTCTCAAGGATGGTCCTACAGAAGGAAATGAAGAGATAAATAAGCAGAATAACAAAGCTGGAGGGTCTCATGTTCCTTCTTCACTCTTCAGTACTTCTTGTAGCATCCTCTTCTCGTTTCCCATGTTATCCTTTTTCCAGCCTACTCTCATTTTCTCTCCAACCATCTCTTCTCTCTCCTTCAATCACTTCTTCCTATGACAGCAGCACTCTGGGTCTGATCAAACCGCTGGCTGAGAAATTACTCACAGTCCAAAAGCTGCCTTGTCGACTCAGAATTCAAAGCACAGATCAACTGTGAGAAGTAGACGTACCTGTGCTCGCAGCACTCTGGGTCTGATCAAACCGCTGGCTGAGAAATTACTCACAGTCCAAAAGCTGCCTTGTCGACTCAGAATTCAAAGCACAGATCAACTGTGAGAAGTAGACGTACCTGTGCTCTGATGAAACTTCCTCCCGCATCTGTGGTTTCCAGAACCTCAGCTAAAATGCTACTTCCATCTCTCCCCTGCCACCTCTCTCTCCACCTGACGGCCAAACCTTCACCTCCCTGGTCCTAATACGCACACTGCCCTATGCTACTCACCTCAGCAACTTGAGCACTCCAGGAGATGGTGGGGTGGGGTTCATCAGTCTCACACTCATCCCTGGCAGATGTATCTCTGAGAGGCACAGAGGGCGCAGTGTCAGTTGGGATGACTGTAGACGAGTCTTCACCACTTCCAGGGGACAGGTCAGGATGGCTCCAGCTGTGCCACCACATCTAGGGCATAACCAAGGCGTAATAGCACATGTAAGAATGACCCCTGTGCAGGAACAGGGCAATAATTTTGACCCTGCTCATCCATCACCTCTCTCCTCTAGGAGAAGAGGTTAGGTCCCCCAGCCTGCGTCACACATGACCTCCTGCTCTGACACTGATTAACGCAGAAATGACTTCGTGTGGGGCATGTCCTGGCAGCCTCACTCTGAAATTTCCCTCAGTATTTGAGACAAACAGTCCCAAGTCCACTGAGACTCAGCAGTCCCTCAGCTCAAAGCTGCTGATCTTTGCATTCAGAATTTCCCAGAACAAACATTTCTGCTGCCCAACCTCACTGCAATGCCTTCTGCTGAGATCACCAGGCACCGTGCCTCGCACTTCCCCACAGCAGCACTGGCTGCACAAAACTCTCCCACCCCTCAAGCCTGCCTATGTCTTCAACCCATAACCCCCTCAGGCCCACATCTGCAAGGCCCTGTAAGGAAGATCTGCATTTTTTGCCAACAGCCAGTTTCATCTCCAGCCTGACCTGCATAATGAAAGAGGACCTTGACCTTCAACAGACAGAATGTATTTCTGGAGCTCGTGAACCATTGCCATCAATCAGTCTAGTCACATTGCAGTAACACTGAAAGGACACGTATCCCCCTTTTCCCTTTCTGCCACCCAGGGACAAGTCAGAACTGATACACTCAGTTCTCAGCTTCTGTCCCTTCAGATCCTTTGACTGACAACACTGCTCTTCTAGAGGATGCTCAGTACCTGAAAGACTGTTTTGAAATGAATTTGCACGGAACAGCCACGCAAGAGGCTTTGACAAACAGTTGTTCATCCTTGCTATAGCCAAACTCGCTTTGTTTTGCAAGAGATGGAGGTTTAAAAAAACTCACTCTGCTCCAAAGAAAGAAAAGCCAACCAAATAATGACAAGATACCAAGGAATAATCAAGTATATCAACAGAACTACATACGACAGTACAGGACAACAAATGGCTAGAGTTTGGAAGAATTATTTTGAAAAAGCCTATGCAGCTCAGCGCACACATACATTGCTTTCACTGCCTTTGCTCCTAGTGCTTCATTTATTATTGTGGGCAGGTTAGGTGGGAAAAAAACCAAACAAACCCTCCCTGGATGCCTACTGTAATGAACTCCAAAAGTTGAAGATTTGGCAGCTAGAAGGTAATTCTTCTAATGACGCCGGCAATTAGTTACTCTACTTCATTTCACTCATCCTGCTTTGTCAAGCCCTTTTCAGATCTACCCAGTGATGATGACTTGCGGAGAAGCCAATGAGCAGTAATTTCCCTCAGGAGATATGGTGAGTGGTGGGAGTCTGGGATTAGGTGGAACAGCATCAATGAAATTAGCTTGGGCTCAGCAGACAACACAAAGCAAACCAGTAAATGTCCTGGCTCTGGATGTCCTTGATCTCTGGATGAACACGCTGATGAAGCACGGACACTGAGACAGCCTATGTAGTGATCCAGGAGTCATGTGAGGCAGGGCCTCCTCTTACAAAAGCCATGTTGATTTTTCCATGTCGGCCATATTCATTCAGGGGTCCAACAGTCCTGTTCATTACCATTTCATTTAGTTTCTACTAAATTGCCTTAACAGGCTCCAGACTTAGAGGCCTTTCGTTTTCTTGACCAGAAGTGTAGTTTCCAGTTCAGGAGATCGAATACTGCGGTGACAGATGAAGACGTCTAAGAAGTCTGAATAGCATTTTCCACTTCTTATCTAAAAGTTGAGAAAACACTACAACAGGACAACATTTAGAGAAGCAATTGCTTGGTATCCTAAAGATTTTTCTCCCTAATAGTGCATAAAGAGGCACAACTTTATCTAATTTTTTCCTAATATCTCAATTCTTCAAGAGGTTTGACCTGAGCATGGTCAGGATATGAATTTGAGCATGCGTCTCCAAGACATGCAACAGTTTCCTGAATTCAAATTCTTCAAGCTACTGATATGTATAGATAATAAGAAAAGAATTTTAAAAGCAATAATAAGAGTTTTAACTCTTGTTACTTCTTAGCACGGTGATCATTTAATGAGCCATAAGAGTCGGAGGTGAAGGGTGACCTCTGAGCCACTACGGCTCAATGACGAGACTAAGGAGGATTTTTCAGGAAGCGAAGAACATTGACTAAACAAAGCTACGGAAATAAGGTGTTCCAGTTGTTCAAAACCAGAAGGAAACTCAACTATGATGTCTTCACACGCACTGCATGATGATACAGCTGCTCACAATGTATGAAAGGCATAAGTCTCTGAAATTCTTCTGTTTCAGGAGAAACGGAAAATTACATACTCTCATCACAAAGACATCAACTAGTTTTCAGTCCAATACTAATGAAGGCAAAATTGAACAAAATCTAGTCAGAACCAGCATTTTAAAATCAGCAGGTATGAAACCCCCATGGCCATGGCCATTGAAATAGCTGATTGAGGAGACTTCATACCTACAGATTTGAATGCTTAAGAAATATTAGGAGACTGGGGAAACATAGTAGCCTAGAAGAGTTGTAAGGTCTACCAGGACTAAAAAAGAAGTGTATTTGTAATAATTCATGCTGCTAAGGTTATATGATCTGCGATTTATGCCAGAACAGAATTAAGGAATCAGATCCCTATACCTAAAGGACGTTTTGTACTAATAAGTGTTGGTGGGAGGGACTATACTGTGGGGTTTTTAAACAGAACTTACCAAACAAAAGCTGGATTCACAAAAGCAACTAAAAAGGTGTTACATACTTAAATTTTGCAAAAAGTGAGCTTGGCATCTCACAAAACCACGCTTAGAACCTTAGCACTCTGTCTACAGCATAGATGCTAAATGGATGAAAATCAGACCACAAAATCTCAAAACAGAGAAAAAAAAAAATCAGCCCCACTCTT
>NW_010398886.1:19949-22043 GCF_000710305.1 Buceros rhinoceros silvestris
TTTCCCTGCCCTGATACCAGTTGTCAGCAAAGAATCAAACAGCAGTGGTCCAGCAAGAGTCTAGGAGAATCACGTCTAAACTAGACCTAACAATTTTAATTTTTTCCACCACCAACAGCAGGTAGCATTTTACTCTTGATAAAACCCAAAGGTGACAAAGATTGTCACAGTACTGAGCAAAGATGCAAGGACTGGCAAATAACAAAAAACCACGTGGAACTGAGCAGTGGCCAAGAGTCCTTATGCTGGGCTTAAACAGACCAGTTTAACAAAACCAAAACCCTGAAGTCCTTACTCTACAAGCAGGAACAAAAGCAATTCCTTCAAAGTATGACGAAAACTAGCAGCTGACAACCAGTAAAACGTGCACTCCCAGAGGAAAGCAGTGGCAAAAAGACCTAGTTGAAGAAGGCCAGTAGAATTATCTTAGAAAACAGCACTTGCCTTTAGATCTCCTTTCATGTTTTAAAAGGAAAACTGGAAAGTTTGAGGCGGCAGAAAAAAAATATTAATTGAGAGAAATACAAAATCCAGTGTTAACATTTTTTCAATGACCTGAAAAGGGTGTAAGAACACGCAAAGAGGTGACAAGGTTTACTGGTACATTTTAGCCCCTACTTAGGCTAGCCAGAAATTGAGATGGCTTCAAGATCTCCATTTAAGAACAGCAATGCTAGGTCGGACAAATGTGCACTTCAACCAGGACTCTGCCTAGGACACAGACAAATAAAGATCATTTACGGCAGAGTAGGAGAAATACTAATGTCCAGAACACCCTCCCAGCTTCCCACACATTTCAGCTCAGCAATTTCCTCAGCCTGTTGCAATGTATGAAACGCCACGTTGAAATGCAATGCATTGCATTTAACAGCCTTCAACACATTATTTTTCATTAATCTTCTTAAAATGCTTTCTGGACACATAAAAAGCTTTTACCCTCTAACATCCTGCGCCCAGGAGTCCCACGGTTAAGAGCTATGTTCTTGCATTAGTTTTGAACAAGCCTCTCATAAGTTTCATTTGATGGTCCCCAGTTCTGGTCCCAAAAGCTAAAGTGAATACCTGTTCCTTCTTCAATAGCATCTGTTTCATTGGGTAAAAGAGTAATATTAATTTTGAACTGCAGCAATAACCCGAATTCATTATCCATCTCTTATTCATCTCTTGGGTTTCAATTAATTGAATTTCAAGGGTTATGGCTTGATGGGCGAGGACAGGATGCAGATTGACAAAGCTCCCACCAGTGACACTCCTGTCACTAGCCAAACTCTCAGTTTTTCAGGAACCAAAGTAGAAAATGAAGATAAGGAAAAACTTAGGGAGAAAGCTAAGAAATATGAAAAAATAAATTAAGAAAGGGTAAGTTAACTGTATAGTTCAAAGGATAAACTAATAAAAGAGAGTAACATACAAAATAACACTGGGAACAGAGAAGGTGAGTGCTTAACACAAAGATCGACATAGCACAAGGATTGCATTAGCTGCAGAAAACTGGAAATGTAGTAATTAAGAGCAATCAAATGATGTGCTTTATTGCACATGCTGTACCTTGGATCTCACTTTTACACAGACTCCAAAAGGCTGGTGTAATTTGGAAAGAGACCAGGCAAGGGAGTTCTGCAGTTACCCAGCAAAGTCCAGAGGACCACAGTACCTTCTGCATTAGGACACCATAAACTTAAGGCTCATTGTTTTGAGACTTAAATGACAAATGTTTCTAAAAGAGAGGAAGAATGAAACACCACATGAGAAGCGACTTCTCAAGGGCACCCTGAGAATCCAGAGGCCCTGCTAGGATCCGTGCTCCAAACACCTGACTCCCCAGAATCACCCGCATGATTTAAAGCCAGAAGAGACAGGCAGGAATCTCAGCCACACGATGATGGAAGGTTGGCTGCCCTCCCAAAGGCAAGGATGCTCCACCACCTGCACCACTGAAGAGGCATCGTTATACCTCTCTCTCCCCCATTCAGAACCCCGCTTCCCTTGCCCTCCCATCCCCGGTAAGCTCGCCAGGTGGAGGCCCCCGTGACTCACGGGGAGGGTCCCCTTCTTCCCAAGCTGCAGAGCCACACATTCGCCCCAGAGTTCAGC
>NW_010398887.1:0-222 GCF_000710305.1 Buceros rhinoceros silvestris
GCCGCGCACCGTCGGGATGCGGCTCACCGGGCTGGGAGCGCCCTGATGTGCCAGCGACTTCCCCGGGGGTTGGGAACCGGGATGAATTGCTCTGGCTCTGGCCCCGTCCTAGTTGTCCCCCACCGCCCACGTGGCTCCCGGCTGCTGGTGGCAGAACATCCCTTAGGGCAGCAGGTTTCGCTTTCGAGCGCTGCTGGAGCCCAACCGTCCGCAGCCGCAGGG
>NW_010398887.1:535-778 GCF_000710305.1 Buceros rhinoceros silvestris
GTTTGATTTAAACTTGGTTTTAATTTAAACCCAGATTTGTATGAAACCACATTTCACTTTAAAACCAGCTTCTCTTTAAACCCAGCTTTGATTTAAGCCCAGCTTTGTATTAAACCACTTTAAACCCAGCTTGACATTAAACCCAGCTTGACATCAAACCCAGCTTTACTTTCAAGCTTGTCGGGCTCCTCCGGCAGTGACGCCCGGGCGTCGCGGAGCTCCAAGCGCTTTCCAAAGCCAACC
>NW_010398888.1:0-4880 GCF_000710305.1 Buceros rhinoceros silvestris
CCGGCAAGCATGAGGCCCTACACTGGTTTGGTACAACACCAAATAAGCAAAAGGATACTCTAAGGGGAAAGTAAGAAGGTAAAAGGTGACCCGGGCCGAAGCTGGGGCGATGGGGTGCAGAAGAAAGTCTTAGGGAGATGAAAGAAGGTCGCATTAGATGAAAATAAAGAAGAAGATAAAATGAAACACGGACCATACAAAGTGTGAAAGAGCCGCTATAAAGGATGAAGAAAACAGACTTAAATGTAGCAGAAGATCAGCCATGTCACCCAGCTGAAAAAAACTGAGGACTCAAGAGCTTGCTTTTAGTACGAGGGAAGTTCGGCTTTTTCCAGGCCAGCTCTTGGAGGGGTCTTGGAGGGCACAAGGCACCTGCCCAGCACAGGCGTGTCAAGGTCTTGATCTCTCCACGCTGAGGACACTCCTAACGGAGTGGATCACCTCGCTGTGGGGGAGGAGCAATGCCTTGTCCTTTCTCTGGGGGTAGCAGTGCCCCTGCCTGTCATCTCCCAACCTCAAGGGCAGAGGACTTCCCACAGTGTGCTGCTTTGGGCTCAGCCGTGTGCGTTGGTGTCACACAAGGGCTCAGGGCAAACTACCTTTTATAGGTCTTAAGAGGAATACGTGCAACTTGTGTGTCCAGCTATACGCAACTTCGGAAACGTTGCTATTGTGTTTTAAGGAGGCAATGGCCACGGGAAGCAGCTGAAATCCAGGAACTCGATGGAGCGGTAGGACACAATGGAAGCAGGAGGAGACAGTTTATCCCAGTGACCCACCTTGATGTCAGACCCGAAAAGTAAAGCTGTGGCAAAGGAATAAAAAAACAAGTGTCACCCCACTGTGCCTGGAGCTAGGAAAAGAGGAGGCTAAGTGTCAGCAGAACTGGGGCTTGAGCAAGAGTAGCAGGGAAGAAGCAGTTCTGAGAATGCTCCAGGACAATGCTTGGAGAAGACACCAGAGGCATCATGGCATATAGGAGATCCTTCCTAAATGCAGCCTTAGCGCACAGTCTTAGTGTGTCTTTTGGTTGTAGGCAGATAATACAGGTTACCAGATACTGCAGAGGAGTCTTCACCAGGAAAGTTAACTTGGGGCAAGCAGGGAGGTAGTTTGAACCTCCCTTGCCCCTGTAGCGCATTATACTTTAAATAGAGGCAGGATTTTTAAGGCCACCATGCAGACACAGCAGGAAATATATCACCTTTTGATATCATCCCATGGAGTTAAGGAAGAGTTCCAGCCCAGTGCATTCTCCCAGGAAAGCTCAAGCAGTCCGACTGGCAGTGAACAACTCCAGCTCCCTTGGCCACGTTTCTCCAGCCAGCCTTCTGCAGCCCTGCTGTGGGCTGAAAGCCAAAGTTGGTATTGCCCCTTGCTCCAGCTCTGTCTCGAAGGGTCTGTGGCTGTTTGACAAGGCTTGGGCAGATAACGTGCTTAGCACCAGCACAGAGCAAAGGGAAGCAGAAGCAGCAACGAGTGCAGCGATGCATCCTGTAGTCTCTCAGGCCCAAGGCAACTCCACGCTAATCACCAGGTTCCCCAGATTAACACTGGGAAAGACACTATCTGGCAGATCCACCTGCCCTGGTGGAAAGCCCAGAGTGGAAAATTCAGAAGTTCCTGGGTTTGCTCCCGTGGCTAAGGAAAACATCTGCTCTCTATGTCCGTCTTCCAGCAACTCAGTCCATTTTGATGGTCACTGTTGAAAAGAGTCGCTATGTCCTTGTGGCCACAGAACCCATCCTATAGCCATCATGCATCAGCATTGGCCATGAGAGCTGCTGTGGTTGTGATCTTGCAGAGAGCAGAAGCCTGTGGTCCCTGCCCTCTACGCACTCCACGTTTGGCTTGATTCAGGGATGTCTGACAATGGGAGCAATCAACTCTCTTCATTAACAGGGCTAACCACCGGCCTGATTATCAGCATCCTCATTCTGAGCACCAAAATGAGAGCAGTGTTCGTCATGCAGAGATAGGAGAAGCTTAGCGTAAATAAATAAATATATAAATCAGCATGAACCTCTTGGTTGAGGGGACAGCTGTTTTGTTTCCAGCCAGAGTCAGCCACTCTCGAACACAAAGCTCACCATCGGCAAAAAAACACACCTACAAAAAAAAAAAAAAAAAGGAAACTGGTGAAGCCAGTGAGACTGGATTAGGGTTTCCTAGATGGGGGTCAGAGAGGGGAGAGCTTTTAGCAGTGATTTGCACTCTGTGAATGAAAGCTTTAGGATTTTGCTCCACTTCAAAGAAAAGATGCCCTGCCCGAGCACAGCCCCTCCTCGTCTCGCTGGGCAGGCAGGATCGGTATTAGCACTGCTCACATGTAAGTGGAGGAAGCAGGGGGCTCGTGTCTCTCCTCCTGTGCCACTGAAAACTTGCAGGGAAGATTTCAAAGCACTGCACAAAGATGTAGCTACCCAGCTTCCGTTGACTGTAATAGCAGCTGAACAGCCAAATCCCCAGACAGAGCTCCCCAGACTTGCTCCCTCCTCCCTGAAAGGCACGGATGCTGTTTTGGTTTGGGGTGTGTGTCAGGGATTCAGGAAGGACATGTGTCAGTTGAGCCCATCTTGAAGCTCTGCCACTTGCCATCAGTGCAGGAGCTCAGCAATGGGCAAACCTCAGCCCTGGGACGTGGGGTTTGGTGTGTCCTCCAAGAGAGTGGCCCTTCCCTACAGTCTGCACCAGCACAGACCCATCCTTTCTCTGGACTCTTGTGTGGTGGAGCCTTGACTTTATGCATATCCCTCTGGCTTATTCTTGGAGACTTTTAAACTCTGGTCATCTATCAGTGCATCCTAAAATGTTTCTGGCACCTTCCTGTAGCTCGACATGTCAATGCTCCTCTCTAGGGTCTGGAGTTTCTTTGCTATTTCCCCATCCCAGGCAATTTGAATTGGCAGCTACAGCCTTGGCTGATGTAGGCTGCAAGCTGGTGCTTTCACTTCAGTGACACTGAGCTATTTCAGAGCAGCCAGGACCTGCCCGTGCTGCTCACTGTGTTTCACAGACACTGGTGGAGGTGGGAGTGTTTTATGAAGGCAACCTTTGCGGTCAGCCCTACCCTGTGACAGCAAAATTGCTGTGTTATTGGACCAAGAAATTGGACACCTCCTTCTGCAGCCCCCCATCCCTTCCATAGTCCCCCACAAGCACTTTGCTGCCCCTCGCCTGCCTCTGCTGCTCCCTGGGCTCCAGCCGCTGCCCCCCATTTCCTCCCCACCCATAGCCCACAGCTAAAATACCTGCTGCTGCCTGACTCTGCTCTTATACCATTGCCCAGGGAGTAGAGCAGAGCGTTAACACTCCCCTTTAAAGAGCTCCTGCCCGATTTTTTTCCCCTTTATTTTAGCTGCAATGCAAAAATGTTGCAGGCACAGCAGCACTCCTGTATTTTAGAGCTTTTATTCGCCTGAAGTAGAAAGATGCTGCTACCCCCATTATGCATTTCATCCTAATTTGAGTTTGTTTCATTGCTGTATTCTCCACTTTCCCCCCTTTTCTTGAGGCATGATTTATGGTGGATTCCAAAATGTGGAATATCACTAAAGCTATTTTTTTCAAATGTGAAATTTCCAGAGGAGAAACATTCTCATTTTGAAAACAGAAAAACTGTTCACATCCTTGAAATTTCCTGCATGAGAATAAAAAGCCCTTCTAAGGGTATAGGGCTTGAAACACAAATACTGTGCAACAGCAACAGAAAAATGGAAGTGGGCAGCATTATTGTAACCCTTTTTGCCCTCTTGCCTTAGAATTCAGGCGAAGTTTTCAGAAAAAACAAAGCCCCAACTGTAGAACACCCAGCATGCCATTTTGGTATCAGTCCAGGGCTACAAAAACAAACCCCAGATTCTGTAGGAAGGACAAATGTATCAAAAGTCACTCTGCCAGCTTTACAATGACCAAAGAGATATTAAGCCTTCATGTAGGAGCCACCAGGTTGGCCTAGCAGAAGCAGCCAGTCTCCTTTCACGGCAAACAGACTCTGCTGGTCCTGTCCAGTCAGATCAGAGGGATCGGACCTTGAACGCACAGGGACCTGGAGATCGCAGGGCTGCTGTCAGGAGGGAGCAGTCCGCACTGGGAGGCCATATTCCCACCCCACTTTATTGTTTGAACGTTTGGTCCTGAAATCCTGCAGAGAATCAAGAGCAAAGCCCTCTGACCCAGGTGCCCAAGCTGCACACCTAACAGATAACAAAGACATTGGGTGGATCAGAGAGAGAGTCTTTGGACTGATTAATTGGAAAGGAATCCTTATGCATAAATGGAAGAAAATGCTCCACTCACCACTCGTGTTAGGGCAGTAATGAGGATCGGCAGAAGGCTTGGCACAGACAAACTGCCTTCCCTCAGGACTCAAGCACACATTTAACCTTGGGAGAAACCATGTGCTGAGTCGCTACCAAAGCCAGGAGCTGGCGTGAAGAAGCCACACAAGAAAGAAAATTTTCTTCTCCTGTTCTTTTCTTCATATTTGGAGTTAGTTTGGGGGACATGTCTCTGAAGGGCAGTGTATGCACAGAAATAAAACTGCAGTTTTCACTTTATCTCAGTGGTGCTGCTCTAGTAGAAAAGCGTTGTCATCCCACAGGGGAAGACTCTGGTGTTAACCTGGGAATAATAGCGAAAAAAGGGGCTAAACCACTTACTTCCTCCGCTTTGATTCCTTTTTGAGGATATCTCCTCCTGTGTCACTGACTGATGACAGCTTGAGATGCTGAAGTCGGTTAATTGTTATGGATCCCTGGAGCATTACTGCAAGCTGTGTAAAAACACTGAAGGGAGCAATAATCACCCGTGATTCTGGTGAGAGCATTAATCCAACAAAATGGGGGGGGGGGGGGGTGCGCTTTTGAAGAATCAGGGAG
>NW_010398888.1:4922-12809 GCF_000710305.1 Buceros rhinoceros silvestris
TAACAAAAAGAAGGGGGGGGGGGGGTGTCATCAGTTTGAGAAGCATGTGGGACCAGTTTACCCATCTGCAGTGAACCTCCTCCATACCAAGGGGACTATGCAGTCTTCTGGGCTGAGGTGGGGCTCACCTTTTGGAACGAGCTCTGATTCAGAGACCGCAGTGGCTGGAGAAGTGGAGGGTACCGGTAGAGATAAAGCAGAATGAGCCCCTGGCTGAGGACATGAGTGTGTCATTACATAGCTGCTTGTGTCACTGCATCCTAAAGGGAGTCACTAAGCTAACTGATGCAAAGTTGTCTTTATCTTGGTAAACTTGCACAATGACAGCTCCTTTGACAGCTAAAAATCTGACATCTCCTTCTGGGCAGGTCTACCAGCGCAGGAGCCCAGACTCCCAGGTGAAAAACAGCACTAAGCAGGGCTGAGCGGGAAGAGGATGTCACAGTCTGGGTACAACAGTGGAGTGGCCTACATGCCAACTATACCACCACATTTAGAAGGTCTGAGAAATGACTTCATCTTCACAAGCTATCAGATCACAACAGAGTCAGGGCACCAGAGGGAAATTAAGATGTTTCTTTTGGGCTTATGCCCTGGACTTTTATGCCCAACTGTTTGGTTGGATGTGGTATCTTGGTCTCATGCCTACAAGTAGTCCTTCCCAGCGGAGGGTTGTGATCATGGGAGTTATCTGCACACTCCACACATGAGGGAATGTGAAAAGTCAGTGCTGCATACAATGACTCATTCTTTCTCCTTGCCCTGCAAATTTGTAGCTGTTGATTAAATCCCTTTTCAGAGGGGAGCATTACAAGGCTCCTACACGCTTTCACAGGCAAAGACCTCTCTGCTCCTTCTGTGTTTTCATTCTCACGTTGGCCTCTGCCCACCAAACAACAGTAATTGGATGTGTCTAAATAGCACTGTTCATTATTGTTTGGCCAGTAATCAGACAAACTCCCGTCCCTTGCAACCTGACTGCCAGGTGCTGTGGAGGAAGGCTGGCCACAGATCCTCCTCCTCTCCTCCCACCCACATCCCCTCAGCATGCAAATTGTCTTCCAGCAATAGCAAGCTTCCTCTGCCTCCATGGCCAGCGGGACGCTGGAGGTACATTGGGGCAGCCTCGAGCTGTTGGGATGGTGATTGCCTACAGAGACAAAGGGCTCAAACGGAGGAGCCAGGGCTGATATGCTGTGCCACAGTGTAACAGAAGGGAACAAAACACCATTCACGTATCTTCCCAAGTGCGTTCTGGCCAGCAGGCAGAGAATATATGACCTTGGTGAGTTGACTCTTGGAGATGTTTGGGCAGCACTGGTTGGCCTCTGTGAAAGCTTTGTTGTTGGATGCATAAGTGGACGCCAATGCTTTTGGGTCTGACTTGAGGGTCAGAGCGGCCTCAGTGAGGATCACCATCCTCACGTGTGTGCCGGTCTTTGTTCAAGCAGCCATGTTTTCAGGAGAAGCAGAGGATTCCTGCCTGGTGGAGCAGGTCTGCGCTGAGCAGGTCTGTGCTGAGCATCTCTGTGGTCCTCCCTCTTTGCTCCCATCACTCGTTAAAAAAGGAAGGTGGGAAAAAAAGCCTCATCACCAATCTGGGCACAGAAGTAGTAGCAAACAACCTGAATCACCATTCAGATTTAGATACTAGACCAATAACGAGTATTTCCTGGCAGCCCATTGGCCACACGTCTTCGCATGAGTCTCTTTTTTATGACTAATAGACACACTTGCAGAAATCAGAATCTATTTCCAAGTGATTCATGAATGTGTAGGAAAAGAAGGGGGGGGAGAACAACAGACTAAATATGGTAATTTATTTGCTATGAATAATTTGAGCAGCCCCAAGTGATGGAGATATCTTAGTTATTTATCCTTGGGGGAAATTTGCAGGTGCTGCAAACTGGGTGTGCTCCAGAGCAGGCCCTCCCTTTAACATTTGCCTCCCCCACTCCAGTATAAACCTCTACAACTGTATTTGGAACAAGATATAAGACATGCTTCATCCAAGTCTTTCATCAGTTGTTGTTTTTGGAATCTCCTGCCAGCTAAATTATTTCCCACAGAATCCCTGACTCAAGGGTTAGGAAAGGGTTACTGAGCGTGCCTTCCTCTTTTGGCTGGGTGGGTGGAAATATCATTGGCTTTCATCTCCAAACCTCATAAAGAACAAGCAGCTGCTGGAGAGATGGGTGCCTTGTAAATCATTGCAATAAATAAATAATGAAGTGGATGCATTGCTCTGCTGTAGGCACAGCTCTTTGCACGGGCTGCGCGCTGGACCCCAACCCAGCAGGACTGACTCTGGAGGAGATATCACTGGCTGCTCTTCTGCACTATGCCCCAGCGCAGACGCTTTGTTCTCGCATGGTTCCTGGGGAACATTCACTGCAGTTTTGGGCCGAGGTTGTTGGAGTTTTTCCTTGCACGTTGTAAGAGAATAATTTTCTGGAGCCCTGACCCACTGTGTTAGTTGGTGGAATAGCTAATGCAAGCAGCAGCTCCTCCGTATCTCACATTTAGTGTAGCCATATTGTAACTGTAGGGTTTTGTCTTCTGGCACCACCAAGCTGTGATGCATTTCATTATTTTTGGTGTTAAAATTCAAATAGATTTTTCCATCAAATATCTTTGTATTTGTTTCCAGAAACAAATGATTAACATTAGTATTCATTAGTATTCGTGTTAACAATTGATAAAGGGCCCACTACTGTAGTATCTGTGCATAGCACACAAAATTCAATTAAAAATATAATAATTTCCTCAAGCCATGATCATCTAATCTGTACCATCCCCCCAAATTAGTTCCTGAGACTTCCCCCGAAGTTTACTGCGTAGGGGTCTGTTTGCCACTGGAAAAAAGGGCCCTGAGTCAGGGATGCTATGGATGAACGAGCAGGACCAGTCTGGGGAAGGCGGGAGAGGGCATGTGCAAGGCAAACCAGGAATGCTTTTAGGTAGGCCAGCACAGCTCTGCTTCCATTGACCATGTCTGTCCTGCAGCAGAGTTGCTGTGTCTCGATAAGGCTGCATCCCCCACTGGGGTGGCTCAAGGACTGGGATCTTCTACATCCAAATGCTTTGCTGCCTCCATCTCTCTGGTGGACTCATATTTTGGAGTCCAGCGGTGATGTTTCCTTCTCTTCTGGCTCTGCAGACTTGTTTCACAGTCTCAATTTCACAGCCTCACCACACGGAAGGTAAATCTGACGCCCAAGGAGGATGCTGGAGACAGTTGCATGGCTGGAGACTGCAGCTCTGCTGTCTCCTTTTGAGGAATGGCTTATGTAGTCCTGGAGGGGATGCTGAAAGGGTCTTTCCCTTACTGCTGGGGACCTATTGCCAGACTCCCCACCAGAACTTGCTGTCTGACATGGCATTTAACTCACAGCTAACACCCCGGAGCAAACAGCCAGTCTACGCAGAGTCTATGCGTAATGTGTGGGCACCTTCTCTGCTCAGGGGCATGTAGCATTATTCCTCTCTGCTGAGCCTCTAAGGACTGTTCCCAGGCTAGGAGTGAGACGGTGAGGAGGTTTGCCTCTAAAATGCCACCATGAACTTCTAACAAGCAACAAAAGGCATTTCATAGGCATCTGGACTCCTGTAAGGCAGTGTTTGGATGGAAGCTGTTGCATTTTCAAAAAGCATGGGTGGGTGCATGCTTTGTGGTTTTCCTGAAGATGGTTCATTTGGGGAGGTCAGTGGCAGAGTTGAATTTTCAGTTAGCAACAGAACTGACTATCTGTTTAGACCTCGTTTCATTGGTTTGATCCAAAGCTGTGTTTGCCAGACAGGCTGGGTACTGCCAACGGGTATCCCAATATTTGATGTGCTTTGCACATCATGAGACTATGAGGGGGATCTCAGATTTTAGGCAGAAGAGTATCTCTTACTACTGGTTGTCTCCTACTACCATGGAGCATCTCTTGCTTTCTGGATCATCTCTTACAACTGTGGTCCATCTCCAGCAATTAAAAACTTCCTACAAACTCTGGGGGTTACCCAGATCATTTTTGACCACCATGATGGATGACAGGGTTACAGCAGTCACCACTTGGCCATCGACACTCCTTCCTACCCTTATGCTGGAAATATGCTATGAGGAATAAATGGTTTTCAGTGCTTACAATACCACAACTCACCCCTGGAGTTTCACCCAGAGGCACTGAGAACAGTTGAGTGAGTAGGGAGAAGAGGTCTGGAGTCCTCCCAGTGAGATAAATTGGCTGTTCATCAGGTCTTTGATGGATCTTGAGTGTTATCTTCTTTCAAGCTTTGTATTTCTAGTGACTATGTTTAACTGAAGTGCCGTACCAGTGTACGTGAGAAGAACAGAGAGAAAACTATATGGCCCTTGCATGGTTTGCTTCACGTAAGTGGGAAGTTAAACATAAGCTTAACCACGCAGTGGGTCTGGCTGTGTTTACAGGGGCAGATCTTTCACAAAAGTGGGCACTTGACCAAAGAGGGAATTTTTGACAAAAAAAAACCAAACTATCTCCACCTTGTGTAATGTGGACAGATCCAAAAGAAATGAAGTGGACACAATTTGAGCTACACCTCACTAAAATAACAGGTGCTTGGAGCAGCCCTCAAGGACATCTGTGGCGACTGCCTTTAAACACCATTCATCTCGTTCAGATTTTCAAATGCAAAATATGGTATTTGGGGATGAGACAGAGATTTGCAAGAACTCTAAACCTGTGGATTTGCATTACATAAATCAATAGAAAGAGTATTTTTCCTCCGTATCTTTGCATCTTGACTGGACTTCCCTCTTTCATCTTATTTAACTGTACTAGAACAATAACAACGAGACAATACTTCTGAGTGTATCCTCTGTTTGCAGACACAGCAGCTGGTCATGTTTGCCTGAGCTCCATGTGCTTTCCACGTGTAGCTTTCAAATAATGTCAGTGATCCAGAAAAAGGCTACTCTGGAGTTCACGAGAAATACCAAACCTCGGGTGTCGCTTCCCTACTCTACCTCAAGCTTTCTTCATCTAGCCTGGGACCAGCCTCTGTGTCTCTCCATGCCTGACATATAGCTGGAAATAATCACACTTCCGTGCTTCATTCTCCACCAGGGAGGATGGACGTATTACAGCTGATGAAACCATCAGCCTCCCCAGAAGCGGAGTCGGGTGAGAGCCTGAGATAAACAGTTCAGCCTTGGCACTTTTCTTGAAAGTTTCTGCTTCGATTTCAGGGCTTGTGTGCCTGAAAGCCTGTCGGGTTTTCTTTGTAACTGTATCAGCTGGTCTAATAAAGATACTACCTTTCCTTACAAGACTGCTCTGCACTTCTGAGCTTAGGTCGTGCATCCTTCACTTCATGCTGCTGACAATGACTGAGGCTTCCTCACCATACAATTTCTAGGAAGTCGATTCTGTGTCAAGCCCCCAGGTTTACCTGCGTGGCCAAAGTAAATACACTTATTTACCAGAGGCTCATCAGCTCTCCCTCCTGCTGCTTTTTCTGCAGAAAAAGCAAACAGTGGTCTCCATGAACCCTTCCCCGGGGACGTGGGCTGATGCACCCAAGGACCTCATGGGGCTCTGCAGCATGGATCTACCCAACTTAAAGGAATCCCACTAGATTTCCACTGCAAATTTCTCACCCTGGAAAGGATGAACCACTCTTTAGCCACTCATTAACTATTATTTAACAGCTAATGTTGCTAATGAAAGGCCAAGAAGTGGCACAGATGCGGCACTGCCCCAGGAGCATTTCACAGGTGTTGCAAGGAACTCCCCTTTGTGGGTCCTGTGGAGTCCAACCTACCGCCTGGCCCTGCAGGGGCAGTTTTGATGCTCTCTGTCCCAGCATTTATGCATTTCACAGTGACAGCATCATCAGCCCTGCTGCTGTCCTGGCAGCAGACAGTATTTGCTCAATGCAGCACTTTCACATGAACACACACAGAGAACTATGCTTGATTAGGAAGGCTGTAACAGTTTGGGGCACAAAACCGTGCTGTAAAGCAGTCCCGCTGGCTCACTAATCAGGACCTTTGCCCCCACCACCCCCACCCCAGAGGCTTTGAGAAGACCTGCAACAGTAAGATGCACTGGATCTGCCCACAGTGTTGGCAGGGGACAGGGTTCCCAGCACCGGTGGTTCCCCAGGGTGACTGGCCACACTACAGGGTTACCACCTGCAGGGAACCTGAGCTGGGAGAGAAATTCCCCCAGTGCAAAAATATACATCACCTTCCTCATTAACAGTGGACTAAAAAAAAAAAAAAGCTGCAAAAGAATAATGATCAGCTCCTCTGTGAGAAATGAGCTCTCCAAACGCATATAGCACTGTGTTAAAAGACAGGCTGTTTATAGGAGATCACATAGCAAAGAGAGATAGACAAAATGAGCAGAGCAAAAATAAAGTTTTGAATGGGCTGGAAACTTTAGCTTCAGGGCATAAACCAGGTTCTAATTAATGGGAGCTGAGAGGAATCTTTATTTTCGTAGCAAGATAGGCTGTAACTCTCTCCCGCAGAGCGTGGTGCCTTCCCAGGAAGCATCTCTTGTTGTCCAGTGCAAGCAAGCAGACAAACCAGATCGTGGGACGATTCAGTCTGCCACATCCATCACTGCTACCCTCTTCTGTCATGTATCTACAGGGTAGTGACTTGCTCCACTAAACCTCTCCATGCAGAAAGCTCTATCAGGGTAACCATTGGTAGCTGTAGTTGCATGAATGTTTTTCTCAGGGTTGGGGGAGACTAAGAAATACTGCAAACATGCACAGAAAATAACCTGTAAGTATGTAGTCTGTTCCACACAGTATCTGTAAAGGCATCAGTGCTGTGTGCTTGTACAAGCTGGTGTGTGTATGTGTTTTACATACATATCTATCTCAGAAAACATTATTTGATGATACACCATTAAATTAATATTTTTTAATATGCGGTACATGTATAAAGAAATGTATGTGTGCATTTGGATGTAAAATAACCACATACGAAGGAAAGGTATCAAAATAATGAGCCTGTGCACTAAGCTAATTCTATATATTTGTAAGAAGCATTGCTGTCGCTGGGAATCTCACCAGGTCACGCAGAACAGCAAGGAGGACTGGTGTTCTCAGTGTCTGTGAAAAGCACCAAAGACCTGAAAGTCTTTCTAAAACATGCTCCCTTCAATTAAAAAACAATTAAAACTCCCCTCCCTTTTCTAGTGCCTAAAGCATAAAACCCCCCGTTCTTTAAAGATTCATTATTCTCCAGCAACTAAAAGTTTGGAACGGGGGTATTTTCAAATTACAGGTGCTGTGATTTTTGCCTCTCACTTTTGGCAATTGCAGTGCTGCAAGCCCGACAGTGATTCTTGCTAGGAGGAGGAGGAAGATGAAGGCAGAAGTCCAACTTTATTTATGCTGATATTAGATCTCAGGCTAAATGACCTCATCTAATTTAAAGTTATTCCAAATGAACTATCTCCAAGAATATAATTTTAATGTTTCCATATCAGGTCATTCTTATCTTTCTGCATTACCATGATATCATTCAGGAATAATTATCACACTATTAGTTTTTGTGTCTAAACAAGCTGTTGAGGAGAAAAGGATTTCAATCACCGTCTTGGAAATCGCTGCTGTCTCAAAAAAAAAAAAGTACGAAGTTTATAAACCCGGTCCTTGGGGATTGTACAACTGCAACAAATGCCCTTCCAGGACAAGTGATTTTGGGTAAAAATTCAAGTATTTAAGGACGGAGGCATTGGCATTTCAAAGGAAATCTTTCTTTACCTCTCTGCTTTTTTTTTAACGGGGCTATATATGGGATGCAAATGAACAAAATACAGCCCGAAATGCTCCGAGCTGATCGGAGAGTGTGTGATGCATCAAGGCAAAGGCACCAGCCAATTGAAGCAAGGCTGC
>NW_010398888.1:12989-13309 GCF_000710305.1 Buceros rhinoceros silvestris
AGCAGGCAGAGACTGCGAGCCATCACTCCCTTCCGAACGATTTGTCTTGGTACTCGGGTTTTTGAGGGCGACGCCAGGTTTCCCTCGTTTCATGTTCGAGAAGGATGACGAATGATATGATTTCCAACACCCCACTCCCTTGAAGAATCTGAAAATAAGCAGTTAAAACAAAGGGAGTTTTGTATTTTAAACGGCGGAGCCGAAAGCACAATATACTGAGGCGAAGGGGTCGGGGAAAGCGGCGCCAGCGCGGCTTTAACCACGGATGTCAAGCGCGACCGCGCACGCTTGGCCGCGGCCGCCCCGCGGGGCACAGCGCC
>NW_010398889.1:0-2328 GCF_000710305.1 Buceros rhinoceros silvestris
TGGCCTGCTATGCCAGTGTACTGGCAGGGGTTCCCAGCCTTGCATGGCAGGCAGTTGGAACACCAGATGAAAGTGGCAGAGGAATGCTCACCCGACTTCCCAGGCACAGCCCTGCCTTGCCCTGCAGCGCTCTGTCCAGGAGGGCAGCTGGGATGGGGCAGCTGAGGCAGCTGAAGGCAGATGCTGCCCAAGATCTGGGAGAAACTCCATCCAGGAGTGCCATCTGCTGGGTTCAGGGCAGGCAGGCAGCGGCAGGCAGCTCCGGTTGTCTCCCATGCAAGGCTGTCAGGAAGCAAGCGAGCCATTTCAGCTTGCAGAATGTTTCTCCGCTCTACCCAGGCTTGGAGGACATGCCTCTTTGCTGAGGTCCGTGAAGAAAACTGTGTCAAGAAAGAACTGGCTGGTTTTACAGAACCTGATTGTCACTGGAATGAGAAATAGCTGGAGAGTTACTCTGAGGAAAGCATGCTTGTTAAACGGGAGCTTGCCTTTGCCATCTGAGCCTTGTCATTACTCTGTCTTGCTACTCCATGGGACTCAGAAAGTCACCTTAGGAGCTCTCTGCTTCTCCCACCTGCAAGATGTTAGCTGAGGATGACAGAGTGGGAACACTCCACAGTGCTAATCCTGTGAAATCCTATTTAAAACCCAGGTTTTAGATTCATGAACAGTTTAAATAACTAACATTTCAGAGCTGTTGTATTTCTATAGCAGAATCCTTACAGGGCCCAGGAATTGGGTCATTTCTGATGTGACTCCCTAGGGAGTATCAGACTCCCTGTCTTTCCTCCTAATCATTGCACCCCAGACCAGGAACCATCCGTGGCAGATCTCAGGAAGGGAAAGGGTGGATCACGAGTGCCACAGCGTGGGGAAGAAATCCTGCAAGGTTGCTGCCCAGAGGTAGGGGAAGCTCACAAGTGAAATCTCTGGCAATCATCAGCCACCTGCAGTTTTGACCAGCTTCTGCACTGCCTGAACTGGCAAATCAGCACCTTCTAGTTCTAAAATTACTGTATCTAAGGAGTAAGTTGGGATCCAGGGGTGGTATTCAGGACAAACTTCTGATCCCGAGCCTTGCTGAATCTCCTGCCATCACACACAACCCTGCACGTGTAGGCAGATGCATTGTGAACAACCACAGAAGCAGCAAGAGTAAAGCAAGGAAGTCTCTGATAGCAACAAGAGCACTTTTGGAACAGGGAGCAGAGCATGTCTGATAGCCCACATCATAGTCTGCTGCACCATGGCTTCCCTGGGCCTGGCGGGTTGTATCCTCATGGAGACTGCCTTCCAGATAGGACAGGAGACATCCCATCCATCCAACCTTGCAGCTCTGGTGATTTGCTCCCTAGGAAGTTTATCTCGGTGGTACTCATTTTGCTACTAGTCTATATGTGCTCTTAATTCAGTCCTGATCCCAGGCAGCGCTGAGCACTCTGTTCTCCTAGCAAGCTCTGGTCTTTGTAACACCTAATGTAGCCAGGTGGGTGAAGAAGTCTCATGGATCTTTTTCTTGACAGCACAATCATGGTTACACTCTAAGCTGAAGATGCGTGGTGGCAGCAGTTCTTGGGCAGTGTTTGTGATCCTGAAGAGTAAAGGGATGGCTTTAGTGAGCAATCTGCTTTCTCCTTTGCTGAAGAGATGCTTTGAGGGCCAGAACTCATTTCTTCCCTCTGTCTAGTAACATTTTGCTTGGCTTGTCTACTGCTATACTCTGAGAGCAGAATGCTTTCAGAACCTGGATCCTCCTGAGCTCTACAATATTTTAAAATGTCAGGATGTGCAAGCCTTTAGTGTCAGTGCACAAAAGGTCTGGAGATGTCCCTACACCACTCCATGCAGCCATACGAAACAGTTCCTGTCATAACCAGTAGCATTCATGCACTGAGGTCCTAGGCAGCCTTGCTGCTGTTCTGCAAGGCAATATGGCCCAATAAAGCTTTGGAAATCACTTGCCCTGGCAACTAAAGACAACATCACAGGAATACAAAACTGTATATTCCTACAGTGTTTCAGATGAACAGGTCCTAGAGTGCTTCACAGAGTGAGTCACCCCTCTAAGGAGATTTCAGCAGCTTATAGGTGGGATTTAGGGGGAGATTTTCTTAAGTTCCTTTTGTGAAACTTGACCATCTGGAGACTCCACCTAAGGTAAAGAATGACCAGCAGGCTGTGAGAGGAGGGCAGCTGCACAAGGGTAGAGTACTGTTACCAAGGTGGAAACAGAGTACTACTAAATGTTCAGGCATCAGGCGCTGAGAAAGTATTAAACAGTGATGAAAGCTGGACAGTTGTTTAGACCAATCTGCAGTACTTGGTTCA
>NW_010398889.1:2449-10034 GCF_000710305.1 Buceros rhinoceros silvestris
CCTTGGCCACATGGTTTAAGAGCTAACAGAAGCTCTTTTACTGAGAAACGTGGCCATCTTGGTCCATTTGCTCCCAAACTCTGTGACTCAGTCCACTGTCAGGCTGGGACTTTACTGCCTGCAGTTTTTCGACAGCAAGACTGGGCCTCAGACTGCTTGCTGCTCATGTGCTTGAACAGATTTTTTTGGGAGGAAAAACAGAGGAAAAAAAGAGCGTTTGTCCTGAAAAAGAAGGAATGGTCACATGGACACAGGAAGAATTACCATAGAATCATAGAATGGTTTGGGCTGGAAGGGATCTTCAAAGATCATCTAGTCCAACCTCCAAATAAATGACCACTAGGGACACAGTATGTATATTCCCACTGGTGAGTCTCCGTTCAGCTGTGGGTAATGAGGCACAGAGACCTGACCAAAGCTCTGCAGCCTGATGCCATCCCTCTGCCTCCACCCCTGCCAAATCCCCGGCAAATGCAATGAGGAAGCCTTCCCCACCAGTTCAGCTCGTGGGGAGCTATCCTCAGCTTGTCCCACCACCCTAGGCCGATATTCTAATGGCAAGGAACAAGGCGGTTTTGTAGTCTGTTGGAGAAGGAGCAAATGAGGTATGTTGTGCTGACCTGTCTTCATATGACTGTCCCCATCCCCGAGACAGTGGTGCTCACACATAAAAAACATTGACTGTGTGTAAAGAAGGGTATTTCCAAATCAACAAATGAATAATAAAAACCCATTTAGAAATTGTGTTTAATTTAAACATTTCTGCAAGGTATTAAAGCAACGTGACTTTGGACAAATGCGCATCAGCAATAAATAAGCAATGCCTGGATTAATAGCAAAAGTACCAGGAACATGCTCCTTTATGTTACTGAAATACATCTATTTAGTTAATATTGTAAGCGCTAAACTACTCTGCACACCTTTGTATCACTTGTGCTGCCTAGATTTTTCTTCTGTTGATACATTTCATTTTAAACATAAAGGTCCATTCTTGGCCCACTGCTTTTGTCGTGTTACATGGATTAGAGCTGTGAAAATGTAGTCCCAGTTTTCAATGAAATGGAATATTCTGTTCTCAAATGAACAGTTTGAACAGGTTTATACTGATGTAATCTAGGCTGAATCCTGTGTTTATAGAAGCTTAGTGTCATGCTAGCTGGTATTGAACATTGAAATGGGATCTTCCTTCAGTTCTTGGTTTCAGTATCCCACCTTCGAGTCGATTAGTGGTGGGTGGGCACCAGACTGTAACATACACCAAAAAGACCCTGATAGAGCAAAGCTTTGGGATCTAGTTAAGCTTATGCTTGCTTTTCTGAGTGCAGAAAATGTGTACTAAGGTGTTTCACCAAATTCGACCCCAGATAAACTCTTTAAGAGGAAAGGTAAAGCACTGACAAATGAGGGTGGGCAAAAGGCAGTTCTACACTTCTTTTCTATAGGGTTTACAGCAGCACAATTTATATATGATCCAGATGTTCCCCAGCTGAGGTGAAAGTGATCAGAGCTGGCAGGATTAGGTGTTACCAGTGTTACCAGGGATAGATGGGGAGGGCAGGTGTTACCAGCAGGCTGTCCTGATCTGGACTGCACAAGGACAAAGCCCGGCTCCTCAGCCACTGCTGGAACCCTGGGCACTATGCAACTCCAGTTGCACAGCTGATGAGGCCAGTGAAAACGAGGAGGGCACCCAGAACTGCAGCCCCCTGGCCGGTCTTGTTCTGCCATGAGTGTCAGTGGCTGTCATTTGAGAACTGGTTCTTCATCTGCCAAAACCCCCTCATGAGAAGAGAACTGGGCACTGCGTGAAGCAGAGGGTTCTGCCCTGATCCAAGGGGCTGGCAGTGCAAAATAATGCTAAGCAGACTTAAACATTTTCAGACTACCTATGTTCTCATTTGAAGGTCTGTTTTTTATAAGGGCTGTTTTCCCTTCCCAGAAAGTACCTTATTTTGAGGGACATCCTCCGAAAAGAAAACCCCCACATGTAACTCATAGAATAAAAGCCTTGGCCTTGAATTGGCATATTTTTTGCTGAAGAAAGTATTAATGAATTTTGTCTTCCATTTTTCATCCTGCTCTGAATAATGCCCATGTCCCTGGCAATAACAAACATTTTCTCCACATCTTGTCTTTGAGGGCAGAAAGAGATTTTAGGGCAGGAAATCTTTGGACCTAGAGGTCAAGGGGAGCACAAATATTATGGGAAGATGCAGCAGGCTTCTAAGAAAGTGCTTCAGTTTAAAATCCTTGGACTTTCCCACATGTCACAGAACACCAGCTGATTAGCAAAGCTTGTGTATGATGCAGAAATAATTTCTAAACTGCTGGACCTGGCAGCCATTCCTGACCATGGTGTGGTGGAAAGAATATTAATGACAAAACAGGATCACGTAAGCATGAAAATAAATTCCCTATTACAGCCTTTTTCTGCAATGTGTCCTAAAAAAATACTTCATGCTTAAAAATGTTTTAAAAAGGTTAAAAGATATTTGGAGCAGAGCTGACAACCCTGACAGAACTGTTTAATGTGTTGTCAGAAATACAAATAAGAAGTGTCACTTTATAAAATAGTGGCTTTGTTTGCTGGCTTTGCATACTCTGCTTAACACAGTACCTTTGGTGAGCATTTCCTGATAGTCATGCGACTTCCTGGTGACATTTGTTGTTGTTGTTTTTTTTTCTCTTTTTAAATAAATCAACAGTTAGGCTACTGTCCCAGTCCTGTGGAACAAAGCTGAATGATCTGAGTTAGTCCCTGGGCTGTTTACATGAATGACTTCAGAGGAAATGTTCTCACGTTGGCATTGATGGAACCACAAAGGTTCATTGAGATCAGGCTGAAAAGTGGACGCTGTGAAGCCTCCTCCAGCTGTCTCCCTGGCACCATTAGGAAGAGTGCTTCCGAATTGCCTGCAAAGGTCTAGCAGATGGATTCAAAGGACGTCTTAATTTTCTTAATCAAATTCCACCTGCTTTGTTTATACAGTTCCTTAAAAGTCCCCCTGAGAAGGCTCAACAGGCTGCTCACCCCAGATGATATATGTGCTCTTTGGCTGCATTAATCCTGCCACCCAAATAGATTTCATGCAGGTGACTGGGAAGAAGTGGGAAGATTGCTGGAATGGGCTGAATCACAGACCACGCACAGATTTCAAACATAAAGCTAAGCAAGGCAAGCATTGGGCTCAGTGCATATATTTCCAAGTTGCTCTGACTTTATCTTGCACATAACAAACCTGCTGTTGCTACACACATCCAGATGTTTAACTTTATTCTGCAAGTTGCCCCTATGGAAAAGCTTAGCATGTTGAGTTCTAACACCAGCATGCAACGTGCAAAGCTGTACAAGATATAAATGGGGGGTGAATTCACCCCTTTCTTTCTTTCTTCATGAATATACTGAGTTTAATCCCCTTTCCCCGATTCAGGCTTTATTAAAATCAATAACAGCCATGGCTGGAGGTGAGAGTGCTACAGATAACAACAGTACCTGAGCTGCCCCAGCACTCATAGTTGAGAAAGCAGCAGCATTTACTTCATGGTTCTGCAGACAGCCAGGGTGCTGCTGTTCCCATCCCATCATAGCTGTGCACCTCCTGCGGCCTGAGGTGGTGCAAGTATTCGTCCCTGGCATCCAGCTACCTCTCCCGCAGCCATGGAGCTTCATTCACCTTCTTTTAAGATTGTTTGTGTGTTTCGGATAGAAGAAAGTCGTGTACTCCTGGGAAGTGTATTACAACCAAGTTAGCTGATGTAGGCACAGGGACTGCTGCGGCTTGAATCTTGTTTTCTGTTTAGTGTTTTCTGTGACAGTGCTCCTCTTACTCTCCTGCTGCATCTCCATTTTTCAGTTTTGGAGTGTTTGACACAACTACAGGGTAGGGAAACCAGGCTCTGAAAGATGACTCTGTAAAAATTGCCCGTATACAGGGCAAAGAGAAAGCCAGTGTCACCATGCCCCTTGGGGCATCCCCTACAGAGAAGGTACAGATGCAGGTATGTGCCTATAGCAAAAGAAAAATCCTTGCCCCTGAGCCCAGAGGTCCCTGATCCTCGGGTGCTGCAGAGTCTCAGTGTACTTGGAAATGCTATCAATGCTGTTTGAACTTTGCAAAGTTCATCACAGTGCCAGGATCTGGGACGAGGTCCAGATCAGGTCCCTCACTTGTCTCTGGATTCCATGAGGAACCCCCAGAAGCTGGCCCGATGCATGTGTTTTGAGAGTGTACAGTTCAAAGGTTTCTTTTGAACTGCCAGCCATTACATCAAAGGATGACAGGATAAAACAACCACACAGCCAGAGACATGGATTTTCATTCAGTCTGTGGCACAGCACACCAAGGTGAGATCATCAGACATGCTCATCTCGCCAAGACACAGTTTCCTAGTAAAGCAGATATTTTTCTTAAAGTACATGACCTACTCAGATTTTCCTTTCAAGAAGCAAATTTGGGACCTAGGAATGAGGCTGGCCCAGCACCTGCACAAATGGTTCCTGCCACACTCTGCAGGTGGCTCTGGGGTAACGGGGAAGTTTTGCAAAGCCAGGACTCTGCTCAGGTTACATTACACCTCCCACAGATTCTTCCTATACTGGAGCTGAAAATCCTATCCTTATTGATTTGGCAGAGGATTAGAAGATGAGGCAGCATACCTACGTCCTGACTCACCACCATGGCAGAAATCCGGCATTTCCTATGAGGCTTACTATCACAGTCAATGAAGAACAAGCAGGTTGATGTTTAAGCCACTGAAGAGACTCCTTGACAGCTTTCAGTGCCTTTTTGACACTGATGTAATACTGCCCTTCAGACAAGCACAATTTGCAGCCTCTACAGTTCATAAATAACTGATAGGAGAATTATTAGTTAGAAGACCTTCTAGAGAAGCAAATGTCCAAGAAGATCCCTGTTATGTCTTTATTTACAGGTAATTGTGAACAATTTTATCTTCTACATAGCTGAAATACCCCAAGTGCCTCAGCCTGGCAGCAGGTCACAGGTGGCAGAGATATATAATGTCAGTAGAGGTTTAGTGCTATATTCAGGTTTTAGGTTTGAACTTCTAATGCCTTGTATCTTCACTGATATTTTCTCCCAGGCAAACTAAAGGCCAGCTCTACCATCTAGAAAACTCCAAACGTCCTGCCAAGTGTAACATGGATGAGAAAATAATAGGTTGCCCGGAGAAATTAGGGAGTAACATCAGTGAATCCAGCAAGCTTCTTGAGAAAGGTGCGATCTATCTTACTGATGAGCTCTGTAGCACACCAAACAGTGGCTGAAATAGAAATGTGAAAGGTTCAGCGTCCTCCTGCATTGGTGCACATGAAGATGGACAACATGTCACTGCCATAGGATGGTCCGCCTCGGCTAGTGATGCGGAGTGCATCTGCAGCCTTTTATTTGCATTTTGTTGTATCAGCTAAGGGAAGAGAAAGCACATAAACTGGCAAACATCTCATACAAGAGCAGAAATGAAAAGTGCTCTCCAATCATCAGAACAGAGATCTCTGTTGTAGTTACTCGCAAGACTGTTTTTCTTTTCTCAGATGAAACGGTGCATGAGACTTCTGATATCAAAGTGCTTGTGAAACAAATTTGTGTTTTGTGCTTCTTTTCATAAAAGTTATTAAGGAGGAGGCTCATGTTTTTCCTTCCTCTCTCTCTGCCTCAGAAAGAAATTCCAGGGGCGGTTGTTTTATGTCCTGGGAAGAGGGATATTGCAAAGGAGAGATCAGTTAAAATCGCAGTGATTTTAGAAGTCCTTTTGTGTATCTGGAATACATGGATCAAACCAGATGTTGTCGGACTTTCCCAATTAGGACTGTGACATGGGTGAAATAAGCAATTCTTCTTTCTCACAGATAGCTGTAGCCCCGGTTCATTAATCAGCCATCACTCAGACAGGCTCCAGTGAGGAATGCTGATAGTATCGCAGCCGGGGCAAGCAGGCTATAGCAGGGAGAGTGATGCTGAAAACACTCTGTGCTACAGTTCCCACTGTGGGGGCTACCAGCATCAAACCCTGCCATGTCTCAGCACTTTTCCATATCCTAAAGGTGAACTACAGGCAATCTCAGATCTGGCTCTGAACTTTGAAACAAAGGGACCTTTAATGTCTCAACAGGGCATAGCCAGGAGCCCCTCCAACCTATATGAAAGGCTGTCATAATTAAAACTAAACAGAAACCATCTGAATTCCTTATTAAGGACATTTACTAGAACAACTTTAACCCCTGAATAGCCTAGAAAGCTTTTAATGTTTACTGATGTTGATAGGAGCGTATATGCAAAAGCTTTCTTGGTAAGTGCCAAGGGTCCGGCTTTGGAGCTGGTGTAAACTGAGGGTGGGATGCTGTGCCTGTGGCTGACACAAACCCACAGTGTTTTAGTGCCTTTCTTTGTCCATATTATGCCTGAGAATATAGAGGTGAAAAAGAAAATTAAAAAACAACCAACCAATGAATTTGAAATCTGTTTCCTTATTTGAACATTAGTTTTCTGGGCTATTTTCAATCATTGGGACTGGACAAACTCCAGAAATATTTGTCTTCATCTTTCTATTGGGAAAAAAAGAAATATATGAAAGCATTCTGCCACCTCTTGCCTGTTATTAACAGATTCGATGCAGTTAACTCATGGTATTCATAGATAAACATTCAGTCTCCAAAATTACTAAATTCCCTTACAAATAGGAATAAAAATTGCAATTTTTATTCTCTATATTTATTTATTTATTTCTCTGCAATTATTTTCTCTGTTACCAAAACATTAATAAATTCAAACACCCAGTATTCTCTTCAGTGTGAAATTTAGGCCTCAGGAACAGTCACAGTAAAGCACATTCAGTGCATTTTTAGTCAGGCGTGAAGGCTGTTAAAGAAACTACAAAACTGGATCTGTGACTTTGTTCAAGAAAAACTTGATCCATTAATCAATTGAGAATGTGAAGATACCAAAAATACAAGAGAAATTATAACATAACTCATCTTTGTCTGCATTTACAGTATTGGGAAACAGTTTGATTTGAAAATAAAGAAAGATCATGTTTTGTGTGTATGTACACACCTGTATGTGTGTGTGTGTATGTATATATATGCAAATATTTACAACTTGTTACATTAAGCTTTTAGCTGCATAACTTCCATTGAAGGAACTTATAAAATAATAATAATAATAATAATAACATAATGAGTTTACCAGCTAAAAGCAGCTGTGTACAAACTTATGAATATCCCCATCAGATATAAAGTAAAATGCCTTTTTTACCCCCTACATCAAAATTAGATGAGTTCAGACAAGAAACAACAATCCTTCCACAACTGAAGCCTTGTTCTTCAGAGATAAGGATATGGATGAAACAGACCATTGTGACTGGAAAAAAGACTGACACAGCAAAACAAATGCCGAGGCATTTACAGAAAATAAAATTCAAGACAAAGCCAAAGTATGGTTGTCAACATAGATAATTTCCCAGTAACAAGGTTCAGTGCCATTGACATTACACGCTGTTGAAACCAATGCAATCCCCCAAATATTTTTAGCGCATGAAGGAGAGCTGTCAGCCAGAAAACAAGAAA
>NW_010398889.1:10179-10613 GCF_000710305.1 Buceros rhinoceros silvestris
AAAGACACTTTTAGGTGAGGGGTGCAATTCGGCTTTTGCAAGGGATTCACTGCCTATGCGCTGGTGCTGCGCAAATCCATCCAGGGTTTGGTGCTGGCCAGGTGCAACGTGGTGCCAAGCCGGAGCCCCTGGCTGAAAAGCAAGGGTGCAGCAGCTGATCCCAGCCCCACCCCTGCTCCCTGTGCTTCTGGCTGCTGTGCACTGCTCCCAGGCCTCATGGAACAGCACTTCGCAAAACATGAACTCATTGCCCCCTGGTGCATGTCTGCCTGATGGAGGTCTGCATCTCCCCCAAAAAAGGGTGAATGGCATCCGCACCTTGGCACAGGCTGCACGGGACTGTCGTTGTGGGGACACCATGCTCCCACAGGGACACGTGGGGATGCAAACCCCCACTCTGGGCAGAGCTGTGCTCCTGCAAGCACAGCCCCCTC
>NW_010398890.1:0-7574 GCF_000710305.1 Buceros rhinoceros silvestris
TCGAAGCGGCCGAGCGGAGCCCGACGGTGAGAGCCGGCTTCGGCGAGCCCCAAGCCTGCTCGTGGGCTGAAACTTGGGATTAGAGCCTGCCCCGTGCTCCGCTGACACCCTGCAGAGCCCGTGTGACCCAGTGCGGACTTGTCCACTTCTCAGAGGAAAAGGCTTTCATGACGTGCTTGTAGAGCTGCGCGGGAGTGAAGGGTTTGTCGAGTCTTGGGTTATTTTATTTTTTGTGGTACCATTGCATTGTGCTCGACTTTGTTCTGTGTCTCGCTTTGCGTTCTTTTGGCTGTCAGTACACTCGGCAATTTGAGTACAGGTTTAAGATTTTCAACTTGTGGTTAAAATAATACCATAATGTACCAGCCGTCCCAAACGACAACGTAAAGCAGCCTGTAACCAGAGCTGAAGAAAAAACTGTAGCCTGTTTTGATGGTTGTTTAGGTCTTCCAGTGGCTTGTTGTGGAGATGCACAGAGAGTGTTTTGGTACGTTAAATAAAAAAAAAAAAAAAACAACAAATTAATGACCTGCTTGGAAAGATATTGCACTGCAAAGCGAGGCTGTGCCTTTTGAAGTGCCAGGGTGAGAGCAGAGGATGATGGTCAAAGACCGTGTGTGTTGGGTTAACAACCGTGTTCTGCGTTTTTCAGTTCGGCAAGCGTGTGCGAGTCCGAAGCGAGTCACGTGAGATCCGTTGCAGTTGTGACACTGGTTTTATACTCGCTGTGGAAGCGTGTTGTGACTCTTGGGTATTTGGTGTTGCCAAAGATCTGACTGGTTTGACATGAGTTCATGAAAAGCAAAAGATTTTCCCTCACATTTCCTATGTGAATCCCGAGGCTCTATAAACAAACGAGTACTCTAAGCTCATCACCAAGACAAACCCCTGTCTCTCTTTTTCCTTTTTAATGCATGGCGGTTTCCTGGCAGCTCTTGAGTTGTTTCTTTCCGTGTCAATATGGGAAACTTCTTAGAAGTGGCCTTATCAAAACCATGGTACAGACATGACTGTTTCTTCTGGCATTTGAAAAAATCCCAACACACAAACCACCTTTAAAAGGTGTACAGGGAAGTCGTTAGCCTTTCCACATGCTTTAGAGTGTGTCAGGGGCTCTGATTCACCCTCAGTGTCTGCCAGAAGAGGCTGCGCACTCCCGCTGGAGCCAGTAGAAATCCACAGTTTTTCTGCTAATGCATCTACGTGATGTTGAAAAACTTGGCATTGTCTTAAAAGACATAAATAAAACTTTCTGTGCGTGATTTTTAAGGACAGCCGGAACAAAACGGGACAAATCCTGCACGCAGGAGTCGGTAAGAGCAATGACTTTATTTCTGCCTGCGGTTGGTGTCAAGGTGAGCCCCACGGGATGCTGCTGTTGGTGCTGAGGTGGCTCGGCAGGTGGTGGTTGCTGTGGCTCTGGGGAGGGCTGCAGTGGCACGTGTGTGCAGAACTGTGGTGGGAGTCAAGCTGACCATCTTACATGGTTCCAGCGGGACAGCCATAAGGTTTTGAGAGGAGGAATGGAAACATGACTGAGGTCGATTGCTTCACTTAAAATACCCGACCAGCCAGCCTGTTCCAGGCACAGGGCTCTTCGTGGCAGCCTGTGGCAGTAGATGTCTGTCGGGAGTGGCTGCAGTGGACTGAGCCTCGGAGACAGCCAGGACCAGGCAGGTTGGGTCCAGGCACAGGGGAATGCGGCAGCGTGGAAAATGGCACTAAAGCCGCGTGGTGGCTCAGGTCGCGGAGGAGTGTGGGATAGGGGCAGATCTTTGATCTCTCTGGTTTAGGTCTGTGTGGACAGGAACTGGGTGGCGATTTGTGGCTTAGAACTTCTGCCTTCAAGGCTGTGGATAGAAAGTCCAGCTCAGGGTGATGAGGCAGTGACACCATTCGCTGAGCACGTCAGACCCTCTGGAATTACATCTTTTTCAATGCCGTCAGCGAGCCAGCAGGGCAGTTTCTATTCCCACAGCAGATACCTCCCACCGCTGTAAAGCACCTCGCCTCTAACCAGTGCTCACCCGGCTGCTTCGGGCAGGGCTGCCCACGGGGAGCTTGTCAGCAGAAAAGGGTACAACTCATTCAGAAAGGAGTTGGGGAAACTCGGCTTCAAGCGCCTGCGTGCTGCGCTTTGTGAGGGGGTGTTGTGTCAGCTCATTGCTGTGGTGACAGCCCAAGTGGGTTCCTCAGCTGGGGGCAGTGGACAGGAAGTGCCCAGACCCCCGGTCTCGTCGTCCAGGGGCAGTGCTGTCGGCCTGCACTGGCGTCTGGCTGTCAAGGTGCAGCCCGCGATTCCGAGCTTTGCGTCCAGCAGGCTTTGGAGACGTCCCCCCTCTCATGCTGGGGGGTTTTAACCTTGGGCTCCTCTCAGTGATGAATAGTGGTGGGTGCTTCTGACGTTCAGGAAATTTCTCCTGTGCATTGCAGTTACCGTAACTTTTCTCACTTTTTTCAGCTCTTCCTGATTGAGCAATAATACGAGGGATAGGTGCAAGTTCGTGCATTTTATGAGTGAGTTCCCGCCTTGTTGATGTTTTGGTGCAAACCTACGAACTCCCTCTTGGGGAGGAACAAGAGCTTTCCTCATGCAGGATCAGCAGTGCTCAGAATTGTTAGATAAGTGAGAGAACTGTTAGTCTGCTGCAGCTTGGAAGTGGTATTTGAGAGCTTCAAGGGTCTTGTTTTCTAAGAGTGAAGTTACAAAATAGTTGTGCTAAAAATGGCTTTAGAAAAGTGCAGTTGTTGGTGAAAAATGATTCCTCATCTCTTTGAACCTCTCCCATGACTGGGCACTTGCTGTTGAAGGTGTAACTGGTGTTTTGAGTTAGGCTCCATCAAACCAAGAAGCTCCAAACGGGAAGTGAAACAAACGTGGTGTTAATGTAAGAAAGAGCACGGGCTGACTGACCTTGTCTTGCACCGCTGGCTTTTTCATTCCGTTTACTTTTTCCTCTGATACATTGAGCTGTGACTCTGCCATGGGCAATGTGAAAATATTTGTTGAAGCAGTGTCCATGCGTGGAGTCTCCGTGTGTGCGAGCAGCCCTGCGTTCCTGCTCGGTCAGAAGCTCCTGCGGCCGTGGGAAGGGGCAAGTGCGGAACGCTGGCTGCCCGCTGTTAGAGCACAAACTCCTCCTCTCCGATTAGGAAGTTCAGTTGCAGTTTGGAAGGTATCCTTGATTTCAAGTTGTTCCCAAGCTGTAAAGTATCCATTTCCTGTAAACTTTGAAATAATTGGTTTTTTGTCTGTTGGTTGAGTTCCAGTGTGGTATCAGTGCGGGACTTGTTGTGGGCGATATTTCGAAGCTAACTTCTACAGCTTGCAGAAGGCTGATAATGTAATTTAACAGAGTAATCACTGCTGTAGTGCGAAGAATTTATCGTGAAATGCTTTTCTGCAAGATCAACACTTATCACTGAAAATCACGCTTGCTGGTGGTTTGCAGTCGCGTTCCTTGGCTGAGGAGGGATGCGTCTGACTGATGTCTCAAGGACCGTGGGGTATTCTTTGCGTTAGAGCTTGGAGTGACTTCCACAAAGCGAATCATTCCTTAGCCTGAAACGCTGAGACCCCTCATGTCCAGGGTTCGCCGCCCTGTTCTGTTCCTTCAGCAGCCCCAGGAGCTCGCCTCTCCCTGGGAGGCAGCCCTGATGCTACTGCCCGGGGTAGGAGCGGAGGAACGAGGGAACCGATGTGGAATTTTGGAAAGGAGGAAGGGTGGGAAAACCTGGGTGTGTTAGTGGTGATGACAGCAAAAGGCTTGAAGGAAGAAGCTCTTGGTGATGTCAGCTGGGTAAGAGGAGAACCACCCCTTGTGTTTTGAGGCTGTGGAGAGTGGCATTTCAGTGAGCGGTGACCCTGCTGCTGCAGCCGGCACAGGAGCATCTTGAGGCAGGTTACAAGTGGTCCCTGCTGTAAAGCATAGGCTGGCATTGAGCTCTGTCTCACACAGGTGAGCTCCAGGAAGGAAGGACTTAAAAAAAAAACCATTTTCTTTGACTGGTAACTCCTAAGCCCAGTGCAGGTAGAGTGATCTGAAGTTGATTAACCCACAACTTTTGTCACATCACAAAGTGAAGCGCGCTGAGAACCCACCCTCTTCAGCTGGTGCCTAGGGAGCATTAGGGACTGTCGTGGCTGGGGACCGGGATAGAGCACAGGCAGACCTGGTCCTGGACCCAGTGTCATGTTGCATGAAGTAGCTTGGGTTATATCTCAGCTTTGTAAGGTGTGGGAGCTCTCGTACAGAAAGGCTGAGAGCTGCCAGTGGAGTGGGAAAAGGCCTGTTCTTGTTTCAGGGAGCTGGGGAAGAGTAGTGCTGTTTAGGGCAGAAACCTCTTGCTTGGGCGGTTGTACAAGTTCAGCACTGCTCAAAGGGAAGCGTTTGGCTGTGGATTGTGTGAACAGCTTCCCAGTGTCTGTGCAGCCTCACCTGCTGCTGCAGCTCGCTCCTAGAGAAACCTTTGAGGAAGGTTGAAGTGAATTCACCATAGCAGCCTGGGAACAGATGAGAATTTCTGTCACACCGTCCACAGCAACGTGTCATCCAACTGCTGCCGGAGGAACAAGCTGGGTGACCAGCTCGTGTAACCCACAGGTCACAGCACTAGGACAGAGGAGTTTTTCCTCCCTGATGCAACAGTTTAGGCACGAGTTCTGGATCTGTACTAGGTGAGTAGTTTGATGAGAAGGTCCGTAGAGGTATAGTTTCAGGACAGTCTCCTGAGCCTAAGCGTCCATTGCTGATTTGAAAATGAAGGTTTGTCCAGGCTCTAAAGCTGGTGCTGTTGGCTGGGTGAGGTTTAGTTATTCTGTAGCAGCAGGGAAGGATTTTTTCCTGTTACCTCATAAGGTACTTGCTTGGTAGAGGAGCTCCACTGTCCAGTGAAATGAACGGTCTACCTTGATCCTTGACACTGAAGTAAGACCAAAGAACCGGCATCTGGAGGAAAATGTCCTTTAAACAAATTATCATCCTTCCTCTACCCTCTCAAGAAATCAAGTGCTAGAGTTATTTTACATCAACTTAGCACCCTCCAGCAGGACCCAAAACTTAGACTTAGAAGCAGGAAAATACAAAGTGTGATTATGGAAACAGCACGTGATGTAGTAGAGTTATTCTTAACGAAGCACAGAATGCTGTGTAGTTCTTTGGTTTATAGAGTTCCGCTTTCTGCAAGTTCGTTTTACTTTTCTTAGTTCTGGTGTCACCATGCCAAAGTTTGGGTCCTGGTGTGATATGCTTTAACAGGACCCTTCTTTAACATTCTGGATGGGTGTCTAAATGGATGGTCTCTTACGGGATATTTGAGTAAAAGACAGTGATTTAATTACTGTTAAAAGAAAATGGCAACAGTAAAAAAAACTGGGAAGTTGAGAGTAATTCTAAAATTTGTTTAAACATTTCTGCTTTGACTCTGTCCATCCCCCAATGGAAATGCCAGGGTGACTGAAGTGTTGCTGCAGCTTCTCAAGTTAAATTGTTTTCAAAGTATTCAGAAGAGAAAAAATATTGAACCTGGTCATAGTCAGAAGTAGGAGCAGCCTGGGGTGCAGTTTCTTGCTGGTGTGAGAAGTCGGTTGTTTACCCTGCAGTTTGGCAGATGTGAAGTGAGTTGGTAAATAGTACAAACAGTCCGACTTCCTCTTCCTGGAATGGGTGGAGGTTCTGGGTAGCGACCTTGGAGCAGACCTGCTGGCTCCACGTGCTGCCCCTTGGATGTGCTGTCCCCAGGACAGCAGCATTTTGGTGTGGTTTGGCTCATGGGTGGAGCGCTGCTGGAGAGAAGGGCTGGGTTTGCAGCCACCAGATGTCCAAGTTACTGTGATTAGTGAATTCTGCTGCACAGCGTTGTGCTATTAAGTCGTTTCCCTCAGTCACTTAATTACAGGGACCAATGTGCACCTAGTCGATTGCATGGGGCAGTAAAAATGGGTATAAACATCAGTATGATCTGAGGCCACAAAATGTGGCAAAATTCTGGTCAAGTTCTTGTGGTTGTAATTTCGGTTTGGTTTTGCAGTCTCAGCGGAGGGAAGTGGTGCTGGCGTTCTGAAAACTCTCAGATAAGGTATTGCGATGCGTTGCCCTGGGAGGGTGAGAGCTGAATGTGGGCAGGTTCCTCCTGTGAGGAGTGTCTGTGGGATGTGTCAGCGGCGTTCCGAACCCTGACCAAAGGGCCACAGTCACCCTCTTCGGGGCCTGTGCAGAGACAGGTCGATAACACCAAGCGGTGTTTGCTTTGGACGGGCTGAACTGACCTTGTGTATCTCACCTGGAGTTCAGGTCACTGTATGTTTTGTGTTGAACAGTGAGATTATTTAGGTGAGTGCAAAAGCCTTCTCAGAGCCTTCAGCTGAGTTGTGGAAATCTGACTTGGATTTAGTCTGATTTCTGGTGCTTTAATATGCAATGGAAAACGGCAAGTGAGTGTGACAGCTTTCTCCGCTGTAATCTGGTTCTGTGAATAACCTCAGCTTTTGAGACCTTTCGATGCTGAGGCTGGTTTTCTATCCCTCGGAACCACGCGGTGTTTAAGCCCTAAGTGTTTAATATTAAAAGAAGGCATCGGGGTGGGAGTGAGGAGAAAAGCCCTCCTCACTCGGCTCTGAGAGCCAGGGGGTGCAAACTCTGCGCTGCTCTTCTGGTCAGGGAGGAGGCTGGGAAAGCCCAGCTGAGGCTGGCGCAGTATGAACTGGTTTTCCCAGCAGCTGAGGTGGAATGACCTGTGTGCTTTAATTGTGCCATTGTTCCCAAAAGCCTGCGTCTCAGGTCTCCTGCAGCCTAAGGGCTGCTCACCTGGCTTGAACTTTGGCAAGGAGGTGGTGAGGCAGAGCAGAGGCTTCTCTCTTGAGTGGTCTCACTGTGTTTTTTCTGGCTTGCTCAATTTGCAGTGACTGTGGTGTCAGGAGAACTTGGTATCTCCTGTGTGCTTGAGGGTCAAAGCCTGCTGTCCTCCTTCTTTGTGATACAAACTAGGAGGGCTAGAGAGTGCTTGGAGTTTTAGCACCATTATTGGATGGTGGGATCATAGTTTTTAAGCACCTGTAGGTGCTTACAACATTTCTTTAAATGTCCTGGAAAAGAGTAAAGTGGTGGTATAAAAAAGCTGTTCTGCAGCAATGTGTAAAAAGCCCTTGGTAAAGGTTCAGTAACACCCGGCCTCTGTCGGTGCTGAGAGGGGGGCTGCTGAATGGAGGGGGGAGCTGGTTGCTAGATCTCTTTTTTCCCAACAATTTAATTTGCTTAATTACTGTCTTTTGATTCACACTGACTTCCTATTTCCTTTTCCCCCACCTTTAGGCCCTATGAGAAGAAGGGAAAGCTAAGGATGCTGGAGCAGAACAATGGATTTCTCTTTCTCTTTCATGCAAGGGATCATGGGAAACACAATTCAGCAACCACCTCAGCTCATTGACTCCGCCAACATCCGCCAAGAGGATGCCTTCGAGGCCAGCAGCGACATCGCTGAAGATGGTGGACGGATGCCGTACGAGGCGGCCCTGCAGCAAGGCTTCCCGTACCCGCCACCCGCTGCAGAGGACCTCCCCCCCATTGCCAACGGCT
>NW_010398890.1:7712-30464 GCF_000710305.1 Buceros rhinoceros silvestris
GAGCCCCAAGCCAAATCCCAGCCATACGGCCAATATCCCAACGGCTCTGCCAATGGCTTTGGTACCGGCAGGAACTTCAGTCCCCCCGAGTATTACCAAATGGAAAACTCTGCCGCAAGGCCACACGAAGTTCTGGAAAAACCTCCCCCTCTGCAGCCGCCGCCTCTGCCACCACCTTCCGTGTCACAAGCGGTGATTCCAAAGAAGACTGGCTCACCAGAGATCAAATTAAAAATAACCAAAACTATCCAGAACGGCAGGGAATTGTTTGAGTCCTCCCTGTGCGGGGACCTTTTAAATGAAGTACAAGCGAGTGAGTACGCTAAGGCGAAACATGAAGGGAGAAAAGAGAAAAGGAAAAAAAGTAGCAAGCATGACTCTTCCCGATCGGAAAAGCGCAAGTCGCACAAAATTCCAAAATTAGAACCAGAGGAGCAAAATGTAAGTGGAATAACGAACGGTTTGAGCCATCTGTATGCCTGATGTTGTTGATGGAGCACATGTCTTCGACAGGGGTTTCCCTTCCATTTCGCTGTGTACGCTGTGAAAGTCATGAGGCTTTGTTTACCTGTCGGGTACTCAATAGCAGGTTACTAGGAACCGCGTTTGTAGGACAACACAGTTTTGGTTGAAGGACTGCCTACAAAAAATAAATGTTAGAAGATATTATGTAATATTTTAAAATATTATTTAGCATTTTTGGCCTGTTTAGAGTTTGCTGCCCTTCAGACAGGAGCTTTTGGCCTGTTTAGAGTTTGCTGCCCTTCAGACAGGAGCTTTTGGCCAAAAGCACGCACACATTCCTAGAACCGCCTCTCAAGGTGACACTGGGTTCCCCAGTGGAAGGTTGGGTTACTTGGAGTGTTCTGCACTGCAGCATTTAATGAGGTTTTGGAAGATATTCTGTATACTGTGACGATGTGCAGAACCCACGAGCTGTGGAGCGTGTGGGGAAGCCAGTAGGAATTAGTATTCTAAACCGGTGGGCAAAGGAGAAGGACCAGCTGACTCAGCAGACTGTGGAAGAGTTCAGTACTGATGTTGTTGCCATTTCTGTCAAGTTTTGTGATACGGTTGTGTGTGCGCGGTGGGGGTGTACATGTATAACTGGTGTTTTAACTTGATTCCAGGAAGTAGAGACACAAATTACTAGTTTTTGCCACTCCTGGCCATTGTTTTTCTTTCATTTTTATACGCTGCTTCATTGCTTCTGTTTCCGTTTCTCTTGCTTATTCCTGCCAGCTCTGTGATACTGGTTTCTGTGTTTCCCAGTTTGAGGGGAATGGATAGCAGAGAGGGGTGGTGAGTGTCAAGAATGGGGAAGTTGCCATATTGGGCCAGGAGAGGGCTTGCCCAGCTTGGCCTGGGCTGGGCTGTTACATGATATAGTGAATTTTTGTATGCTCGGGTGAAACCCCTGGGTTCTCGTTGCTTGTGGGAGGTTCATACAGCAGGTTCACATGCTCGATGTAGTAGTGGTGGTGTTTTCAAAGGCAGACACACTGGTTTCACGTATGCACCCCTCCCCAGGAATATTCACAAGTCTTATAGCTGGTCAGCGGAGATCAGCTTGGTGACATACCAAGATTTTGGGTTTCTACCTGGGTTCACGACCATAGGTCACTCTAGTGAAGCTCAGGATGATCTCAGTGAGGTGAAGTTTCTCACTGCAGCAGAAGAAAGGCCAGAGTCATTGCCATGCTTTCTGCTGTCCCAGGAGGAATCGTTTTTGCCCAGCAAATACTAGTGTCATCGGTCTGAGATGACGGTTTCACAGGCAGCTCTAAACGAGACACTGGCCCATGCCCGCTCCGACCCGAGTCATCCTAGGTGATGTTCCACGTGTGTTTCCTGGTTTCCCTGAGCTGAGGCGTGCCGTACTGCCTAACACGGGGCCCTCGCTGTGTGTGGACTAGGTGTAATTTGGGTTAACAGCATTATTAGTTTCTCTCAGTGTGTCTGACTCCTAGGAAAAGAAGATGCCTGGTCGCTGTGCTGTTAGATAGTCCACGGCTCACTCTTATCTTCTCAGCCACTTTGCCATCCTGCTCCCTATCATGGCCACCACTGCTGGTGCTGGCTTCTGCCCAGTGCTGGTCTCACTCCTGCTCCGCCTGAATAGAGGCCGTACCTGCCTCAGCCTGGCTCAGAAATGCACTGTGGGCTCTGAGGGGTTGACTTTTCATCCTCCAAATAGATTTGTTGACTTTACGCAATTTAATGCTGATTTTACTTTATTGTGTATTTAATACGATTTTTGTAATGAGATATCTTATACAGTGAGACTCACCGTCTTGCTGTGGCTACCCTTTGTATGTTCTTTTGTTTCTGTGAAGTTATGTATTAATTTAGGTGGGAAATTACTGGGTTTTCCTGTCCCCAAGTGTGGTGTTCTCTCGGCCTTTACAGGAGAACGTTGCTGTATGGAGGTGTGGTGGCGATGTAAATAGTGTAGGGAAAAGGTATTTTCTGATTATGATGCCGCTGTGTTTTGAACTGGGCCTAAGGAGTCACATATTCATTTTTTCCAGGTTCATGGTTGCCTTTCTCTCTCTGAATTATTTTTTCTGCCCAGTTTCATTATTAGCTGTTTGTGTTTCACTGTCCCCTCACCTTGTTTGTGTTCCTTTTTTTCTCTTCGTTGTGACCCATTTCCTAGAGACCAAACGAGAGGCTTAGCACGCAGTCAGAGAGACCAGGAGCAGAGACAGTGCTGGAGGAACCCCCGGTTAGTACATACGCCGATTAACCCCTTTTGAACTTCGAGCGCATTGTTGTTCTCGGACTTGTTATTCCATGGATCCTTCAGTTTGTCAGATAAATCAGTTGCCATTTCTTTGAAGCTCTTATTAATCGTTACGGCATCAGAACAGCTCCCATATTGTATTTATTGCTTTATTTTATCCCCAAAGCAACATTCTTAATAGACTGAGGGAGCAGAAACCTTTGGGGAGGGTGGTAGGGGTTGCTGTTGTGTGTCGTAGTTTGTCAGGAGCTATCTTGTTTAATTCCTGGCTGTAGGTAGCTCCTTTCTGTTGTGTTTCTAAGAAATGTTTCTCTTGCGTTCGATTATCGAACCTCAGGGACAGCTGAGAGAAAAATAACAAGTCCCTATGGATGGTGTGTGCATCTGAGTGCGGTAAGTTGCTTTCAGTGGCTTTAAGCTTGTGTTTCCTTGCAGGTCCAGCAGTTGTTGCCTTCTCTTCCAACACAAGTCACCCATGACATCAAGTTTCAGGTTGGCGATCTGGTTTGGTCCAAGGTGGGAACATACCCATGGTGGCCTTGCATGGTTTCGTGTGATCCACAGCTTGATGTTCATACCAAAATCAATACAAGAGGTAAGGGAGGAGGATCTTTGCCGGAGTACATCAGGAGTCTGTAGTTTTTCCTTTTTCTTCTCTTTGAACTGCCTTGGTGGGACGGATCGTGCTTGTGTGTGCGTGTGCTAAACCGGACTGTTGTAGAACCAGTACCTGTTAAATCACCTCCCCAGATGAGCCCGCGCAAACCGGCTCCCGCGATTCTCCAGTCAGTGCATTTATGGGAAGTCACTGCTGAGTGAGTGTTCAGAGTGGACACGGTATAGTTGTCTACCCATCTGAAACCGGTCTAAAGCTAGGCCCATCCTTCCTTCTTGGCTTCAGCTTGGTACATCTGCCTGCGGGAGCTGGGCGGTGTGGAGGAGGAAGGTGTGAGCTCAACCAGCAAAGCGATGTTGATGAACCTGCTGACGAGAGTGTTTCATTTCCAGGTGCCCGTGAATACCATGTTCAGTTTTTTAGCAACCAGCCCGAGCGGGCGTGGGTGCACGAGAAGCGGGTTCGCGAGTACAAAGGACACAAACAGTACGAGCAGTTACTGGCCGAGGCTGCTAAGCAAGCCAGCAACCACTCTGAGAAGCAGAAGGTATGGCAGCACTGGTTGTGTGGAGGGCTCTCCGCAGTGCCCGTGGCAGTGACAGTCCCGTGGGGCAGGTCTGAAGCTCAGTAGCTGTTCACCTGTGAGAGTCATCTGCGTTTCACTGGCAGAAGTGTTTTTCAGAAAGATAACTCATGACTTTCATGTGCAGAGGCTGATAGCTGTGGCTCCTCTCGGTGGTAGTCACCCTGGACACTGGAGATAATTTCTCATCTGTATTGGAATAGTAAATAAAAACAGGGCCTGTGTGTTCCCTGTTCACCTGTTCTTTGGAAAATGTGGTTTTTAAAGGTACTAGGGGATGTGTGGTTTTTTTTCCAGTGTTCTGTTGGAAGGGAAACATTAGTGACAGGAATGAATTACTGTGACTGCTTCAGTCAACGTTCACACTAATCAGAATATCAATGTGGAAGGAGAAGGGTGTTTACAGGAAAACCAGGAGGATTTGAGTATATAAATTAGGATTAATTCTGTGTCTTGTTGGTTTTTCGAAGGTGTAACTTGGGACAGATGGTTTCAATTGTGGTAGTCATATGATGCAGCTCGAGTGTCTGTTGGTACTCTGAGCAGGACATTCGCTGTCCTTCCAGAAAACACCCTATAAATGAAGAGCAAACTTAAATCTACTGCCTGAGAGATGTAAAGAACCTCAGGATTGCATTTGAAGTGCTGTATGTGGCAAAATCGTCAGTGTAATTAGCTGCTTGTCTTTGTTCCTTAAGATTCGGAAGCCAAGGCCGCAGAGGGAGCGTGCTCAGTGGGATATTGGTATTGCCCATGCTGAGAAAGCGTTGAAAATGACCCGGGAGGAAAGAATAGAGCAGTACACCTTCATTTACATTGACAAAGAGCCGGAGGAGGCTCTGTCAAAAGCCAAAAAGACTGCTGCTTCAAAATCAGAGGCCAAGAAGAACCGACGGCCGAAGCCGGCCCTGAACACCCAGCCAGAACATGCCAACATGGTGGCAGCATCGCCTTCAAACGCCGAGGCACGAAGACAAAGCCAGCGGCGGCAGTCGAGTGTGGAAGAAGAGGAGCCGCCTCCTGTGAAAATCGCTTGGAAGACAGCTGCGGCTAGAAAATCCTTGCCAGCCTCCATAACCATGCACAACCTGGACCTCCAGAAATGTAACATGTCTCCAGTTGTTAAAATTGAACAGGTTTTTGCCCTTCAGAATGCAGCTGGGGATGGAAAACTCATCGACCAGTTTGTTTATTCCACTAAGGTACGTGCCATGTGTAGGGACTCTGCTTTTGTTCTTGAATTGTCCCAAGTCTGCCTTACTGTGGAGCTCACACACATGTCCACCAGGGTCTCAGAGCACGCGTTCCTTTTGCTGGAGAGATGAAATCTAACCGATGTGGCCACAGAACCTTTCGGAGCGCTGAACTCTTCGTTTCAGTGCAGCCAGAGGGCTCTGGCAGTAACCAGCGTCACTGGTGGCAGAGGAGCTCCCTGCAGTCGGTCACAGTTATGCTCATAGCAGTTCAAAATATTAAAGCTGTTTAACTCCAGCTTCCTGGTTGAAAGCATCCAGAAATTCTCTGTAAATCTTACAATTGTGGGAAACAATTGGATGAGATGACGGAACTGTTAATGATGTACTAAAACGTCATAACTGCGTTTTGTATAACAGACCTTTAAAACAAGTTCTGCCTCCCGGCTTCCTTCAGGTGCAGAGCAGCTTCCCACAGTCAGTGTAAGGAAAAGGTTTAGGACTATCTCTCTGCCTCCTTCTCCCGCCTCTCTCCCTGGAGGGTATTTATTTCATCCTAAGCATTGTAGAGAAGGTAACGTTTAGAAAAGTCACTGGAATATGTTGGTTGTGTGGGGTGGTTTGTTTTTTTTTTAACTCATGTAGGGGAAGATTGAGGGGGATGGGAAGCCCTGCAGGGAAGCAGCTCGTAGCAGGTATCATTGTGTGTGTGTGGTGCATTGAAGAGCGCTGAATGACTCTGTCCTGAGGTTCAGGAGTAGATCGAGATGCCTGTCAGCAACAACCCAGACGTGAAGAGGTTAAGACCATCTTTCCTTTCTTTTCTTTTTAAGGGAGTTGGTAACAAAACAGAAATAAGTGTCAAAGGACAAGAGAAACTTAATTCTTCATCAGTACCAAGAAATGAAAAAGCAGCAGTGCAAAACGTGTCCTCTCCCGAAACGACTCCTGGATCAACAGGTGGGCAGAATTGCAGAATCCTCTGAGCTTGAGCAATCGAGCATTTCAGTTCAGATACCAAACGTGGCTTTTTCTCGTTAAATGATTATTAACACCTTTCTGTTTACACAGTAGTTGTAACAAGCATGGCGAGCGTAACACCATGAGCTTGAGAAACGCAGGGTGTCTTTGTGACAGGATTCGCTGGTTTGGCCTCTGAACTTCCAGCATCTGTGACTGGCAGTGTCTGAGTCAGCGTGCTGAAGGACGGGGGCCTGTGGCGAGCAGTCGGTTTAGGGGACAGCATTGCAGCTGTGTGATAGCAGAGTGCTGGGGTGGCTTCTGGCACCAAACGTGGAATACCCAAGCTGGGATCAAAGCAAAGGGAACCTGGGGGAGGCAGAGCTCAGGCTCTGGATCGGGATGGGCCTTCCCTGGGCTCTGTTGTGGAGCTCCTGCATGGCCTTTGTAAGGGTGGAGATTTTTTAAACTAGCTTCAACTACCTCCCTCAGCAGAACAAGGTAACGTTTGCCTTCGAAAGGTGCTTTAGGGGCCGCATCATAAAGCACTGAGTTCTGAAGTATCATGTCTGAGGGAGAAAAACCACTGAAGCAAATAATGGAGCTTGAGAACAAGGTGTTTGGAGTTTAGTTGGTAGTACAGAGAGGAGGAGGAAGATAACCGGGATGAGCTCTCTCTGGACTTAGAATAGACACCAGTGTTTTTCATGTTTTGATGTTTGAGAAATAGCTGATGGGATTTGTCTTCCAAAGGGACTGAGTCTTTCCCCAGCAGCAGAAATTTGTCTGCAGGATGCCCTCTGCTCATCCTCAGGAGGAGACAGATGCCCTTGGTGAAAGGGTGGAGGTTCCTGGAAAGAGACAGTTTTGAGTCATTGTAACCAAGAGCTTTTCAAGTTCCTCCAGTCCTTATAGTGACTTCTGTTTTTCAGCCACAGGTTTTGTACAGGCCGTGTGAAACTCCCACTAACTGTTGTGTGCTTGTTTCTGTGTAACACCCTGTAGGGTGCATGAGCTTCCCAGCAGCAAACACTCCAGTCACTCTCAAAGCCATTGCCAAAGGGCAGACAGTTATTGGTACCCTCTCACGGAATATAGCTGCAAAGACTTTTTTTCAAATTTAAGGTCACCGAAACTTTAGAATACCTTTACAACAAAGTTTTACAGACCTAGGAGTCCTTATTGGTAACCTGCATCTAGAGATACACAGTTCCATAACGCCAGGGAAATAATTCTGCCACTGGAAATCCAGTAATAAGAGAAGAGCTGTGAGAATTCATAGAGCCTCTGGTCTTTACGTGCAGCTGAAACAGGACTGGCCTGACCTGATCTGACCTGGCCAGTAATGAGGTAGATTGCTGGTCTGGAACCTGTCCTAAAATGCTGGGTCAAAGTGTGCATGAAGACGGGGTGAGAGCATGTGGAGGTGATGCGCTGGGTCCTTGCAGAACAGGAAGAGGAGAAGGTGCTGGTTGCATTGGTCAATGTTGCTTTCAGCCAATGTTAGCTGCACAGATTCTGGGGTTTCTCCTCCGATACAGGGCTTGCATCTTATGTGCTTTGCCACAGTGGGGCAGCACAGGAAGAAAATACCTTATTGATGAAATGAACTGCTTGGTCACAATCACTCAAATCTACTGTCAGGCGCTTCAGAGAATTTTGGCTGAATGCAAAGGGGACAAGAGATGGCCCCTGGCTTTAGTATCGAGACCCGTCGTAGCTCTGAGTGTCTCTGGTGCAGGAAGCCAGCTTCTGGTCCCATGAGCATGCAGTTTTGCTTGGAAGAACACAGACTGGTTTACATTCATGTCGTCTTCAGGTGAAACACCCAAAACTGGAAAACATGGGTAATGCTTCACAGCAGATAACTGTAACTCTTCAGGTTCCGGTTTCCCATCGGTACAGCTCTTGGAGTGAGCTTTGTTTCCACACGTGGGGTTGAGCACGTGTTTCCCAGTACGCCCTTTTTGGAGGTACTGTAGCATAGGAAGGTCTGATACTGCCAGCCTTGGCTGTCGAAAAAGCAGAAGCTCCTGCTTCCTCTCTGGAAATGTCACCATCACCTCCATTAATCTGAACTTCTTTTCCATGGTAATATTTTCAAAACCTTGGTTTTCACTTTCAGTAAGTGTAATAACACATCATGATCACGGCTGTTTGTGCCGAGTTTTTATTCACCTCTCCAAACCTTTACTAGAGTTGTGTTCAGACCTCGTCCTGCTGCCGTGTGGGTCGTACGCTCAGTTTTTGTGCTGGCCAGTGCTGATGGGCCACTCCCCGCAGCACAGGGCGCAGAACTGGCATTCTGAGCGAACACTGGGAGCTGCATTTTGTCGTAAATTTCTGGGTTGTTTAAGAGGAAGATGTTGGCTGTGGATACTTCCATAAATACCAAATACCCCGGGTTAAAAGTTAACCAAAGTGAAACCTGTGTTATGAGAGGTGTGTGACAAAAATCTGTTTGCCCTAAACTGGGTTTCAATGGTTTGTTTCGCTCTGTTACTGCTGTCTTTTTCCTGGAGCTGATCTCTCTTTAATCAGAACGTGTTGTCTGCGACCACAGCACCGCTTGGCAAATAGCTTGGAACTGAACTGGAAATAAAACATTGGAAAGAGGAAAGAGACTTGGTTTCGTTACTTACCCGTTGATGTGGTGTTGGCCGTCTTGCTGTGCCTCAAATACAAGGAATCGTATCATGGAAACCTTTTTCCTTCTCCAGGTTCTGTAGAAAAGAAGCAACAGAGAAGATCGATTCGCACCCGCTCAGAGTCTGAAAAATCCACCGAAGTTGTGCCAAAGAAGAAGATCAAAAAGGAGCAGGTTGGCTTCCTCCATGTAGAGAGTTAAAATATATTGTATTCATAAATGTTGTGGCTTATATTGGTGCCTTTTTATTTCTCTCCATTTTTCCCCATCGGGTTTCGTTTTGGACTATCCTCCATGAAATCCCCCCATTGCTGTGACTCTGCTACTGGCATCTTCACAGTATCAGTCAGGCTATGGAAACTGGGAACTCACTGATGCAAGACTCTAACCAACCGGCCATCTTCCCTTTGAGATTTCTGTTCTGAGCAAAGTGATTTTGTTTCAGTAATTTCTCTGATGGATTTGCTGCCAGGTTCCTTCCTTTTGCTCTTGATTTAGCTGCTGGTTTGTGTTGAGGTTTTGTTTTTCAGATGAAGTTAGACTGGTTAATCTGACCACTTTTGAAAATGGACTTTCAGAATGATTTAACATAAAGATGAGTAGTCAGACTTCTGTGTCGGCAGACATCAGCAAAACAGACCTTCTGGGATATACGGTTTTTTTGTCCTTAACTAGATCTAACGTGTACAGGGCACTCCTTTAATCTGGATGTCAGACAGACAAATGTTGTTGCTTTAAAAAGTTATAAAAGCTCCTGCGTGGAAATGAGTAGGAAAGTTCAGCGGATGGACACTGATACTGAAAACTCAATACGCTTCTTTAACAAGTTTGTCAAAGTTGTTGGTTCTTTTCCTTACGCGGCTAATTTTCCCTCCTCAAGGGCCTCTCCTCTTGAAACCTGAGAATTTTATATAAAGTGTTTTGTAGGATAGCTTTTACCAGTGAGAACTTTTAAAAAGGGACAGTCAGGCTAAAGATTTATATGGGAAGGGGAAAAAAAATGGATTTATCTCCGATTTTAATTTATTTTTTGCCCTTTACGCTTTGTTTTGCACTTCATTCACCTCAGAGATGAAAGGGGACCCAGTGGCTTTTTTTTTCACGTTTTTCTTTTGATGCCCTAAGTATTTACACATGTTGAGCAGAACCACCCTCTAACTCGAGATAAAGCAACTTAAACGTTGGACATGAAGTACCTGACGAACTCCCTGAAGCCTCTTGTCAAGAGGTGTTGCAGTCTCCCTGTTTTCAAATGAGTTATTTTATGGTTGTAAATGTTTCTTAATTTAACAAAGGTATAAGAACCAACAATATGAACGTCATGGGTCCCAGTTAGCTTTGCTTGCTTATATGATCCAGCTAACGAAGACTATGAACGTGGAAGTGCTTTTCTCAGGAAAAGTATATGACGAAAAGTTGAACCCAGGTGCACTGTAATGCGCATAACCTTGAATGTATTAAGTTATATTAAAAAACCCAATCTCACTAACTTCTTACAATTATGCAACAATATTTGTTACCCAAAGTCAAGTTTTCTTGCAACTGATTCCCAAATTAGTCTGCAACAACTTGGTATAAAATTATAACTGGAACGAGTACAATTAATGGGAAAAACAAAATGTTAATGCTACTGTTACAGTGACTAGTGGAGAAATAAAAATGATTGTTTAGATTTTATATTTGTATTATGAAATGTATCCTATACAAATCCTTCTATTGTATGTTTTTACCTATTGTACAACAAAATAAAATATTTTTTAAAAAAATTATAGAACAATCCTTAAATATTTACTAAATGTGTTTCTACATGCATATGTAACCACATTGTAAAGAAATAACCTGTAATTCTTAACCTTAAAACCAGGGTTTTAGGCAACAGCTCTCTTCTGTAATTATGAGACAGTCGCCAGATTCTGACGTGTTACATGTAGATGGGCAGAGCAGTTTCTAAACTCAACCTCCTGCCGTAGGACCCAGAACTTGAAGCGCTTTTGCCAGGTTGTGAACTGGGGTGTTGCTGGTGCGTCTGAGCCCCATCCTCCGGCTGTATAGAGCCCTGCGGCCCTCTCGCCCCCAGCGCTCTATACAGAGGACGCTGGCCTGGAGCTCAGGAGTGCTCACTCTCTGGAGGGCCCGAAATGTTAGCGATGCCTTAATTAATGTTCCCGTAACCCAGAGTCAGACCTGGGCAGGGCAACGAGTGCTCGCGGAGCGGAGGGGTTCGCAGAAGCGTCAGGGCTGGCTGCCAGAACAAGCCCCGTTTCTGCCTGCTGGACACTGACAGAGCTGCCCCAACACCCTCCTGCCCTCCTGCGGGACCTGGCCGCCTGGTGTCCAGCGTTCAGCGTAGGCAGCTAGGATTAACCCCACGGGGCAGAGGGCTCCCGCTGGGCGCAGCTCCAGCGGAGCGCAGAGAGGCTAACCCTTAAACTTGAATGTTTGCTTTGTGATACCAGCGAGAAGGTTCCTCTGGTTTTAACTGTGGCTTTTCCTATTCAAACAGGTGGAAGCGGAGCCGCTGGCAGCAGTGAAGACAGGACTGCAGAAAGGTGAGTGACGTTCAGGAACAAGCCGCAGTAACGCTTCCCGGCACTTGGGCGGCGGTTTTCACACTGTAAACTGCAGAGGTCTTGGTGATGAGCACGAGAGATGCTGACCTTAACGTCTCCTGTGGGGGTTTTCTGGGGCCTTGTGGCTGGTTTGTTTGTGCGTTGCTAGTTGGAAGGGTGGTTTGTTCCTGAGCGCTAGTGTAAGTCCTTCTGACGTACATTAAAAAAAGTCTTTGCTTAGCTGCACTGTGGAGATGAATGATGAAGAGGGAGTCTCCAGTACAGGCTAGCAGATAAAGTGCAGCTTCAGGCTCTCTCTCATCTTTCTTTCTCCTTTATTAATTTCAAGCAAAGTGGAGAACATATTTTAAAACTAACTTCAGTGTGTTGTGTTAAGGTGCCAGCGAGATTTCAGATTCTTGTAAACCTCTGAAGAAAAGGAGTCGTGCCTCGACGGATGTAGAGCTGACTAGCTCAGCATACAGAGATACATCTGACTCCGACTCAAGAGGACTTAACGATTTACAGGTAAAGGCATCTTGTTTCTCACCGGGACTGGCTCCTTTAATCTGCCATGTAACGGGATTTTCGGTGGCCTGTTGCTAAATGGGAACACTCTGTTTCTACGGATTTCATGTCTCTTCTATTCCAAGGAATAAACCTAGTCCTGTTCTTTCCAATCCCCTCTGTTGTATTGTTATTAAAAAGATAAAATCTTTCTTTAGAAACTTTCCTACGTTGTCTGACAAAGCGTTGGTTCTGGTCACTGACGGGAGGTGGTTGGGTTCTTTGGGGGCTGGAGAATGCTGCTGTATCTGGTGCGGAACTGAGAGCTGTCTGGGAAAGCCAGACCAGTCTCTCTTGTGCGGTTAAAAGCCCTGTCAAGAGGGCAGCACTGCTTGTACCACCCTGCTGAATCCAGCAACTTCCAAGGACCTTTGTATCCCTGGACATATCGAATGGCCCGATTAGGGGGTGCTATAAATGCTTTCTCACAGGGAGGTTGTTCTTTGGAAGTGTCCTGTTTGAGTGCCTGGGATTTCTCCTCTTTGTAGGGTAGTTTTGGAAAACGTTCGGACAGCCCATCAGCTACTGCCGATGCTGATGCTTCTGACGTGCAGTCAGTAGACTCCAGCTTGTCCCGCCGAGGAACTGGAACCAGTAAAAAAGACACGGTTTGTCAGGTAAGCGATGGTACTGTAAAGAAATCGATACTAAAGGTGTGCTGTCCGTTTCTGCTGGTTTGAGCTGACACTTTTGCTTTAACCATGTCTCATAATTTGACATCTCAGTTAAAATAACAAGGCTTTTAGGAGTTTTTAAGCCCGGAAATGATTCATAAGCCCTCCTGCAAGCTGGAAAGCTCAGAAGCTGGGAGGTGCTATCTAACCCGCACCTGCTCGCGCAGGTACAAATAGCAGATGCTGCTTTTTGCTCCATTCCAAGATTCCAGTTGGCCTTTCAGGATAGGGCAGAGTGAGAATTTTCTAGTATTTTGGAGAGAAAATCCTGGAATCTTCTGGCCAGTTTCCTGGTCAGTAAAAAGGGAACAGGTGGCTCTTGCTCTTCAGGTGCATGAGAACATGAGGAGCCCCAGTGGATGCAGCAGTGCCTGTCCCATCTCTGTCCAGGCTGGCGCTGGCAGGAGAGCAAGATGCGGGAAATGCCGGGATTGATTTCAGCCTGGAGACTTACCAGCTCTGCCATGGGACGCAGGCCAGCTCTCCTGCCTTTCCTTAGCTCTGAAGAGGTGTCAGCCAGTTTCTCTCCTTTGTTAACATCGGTAGTGGTTTGCGCCGAAGCGTGTCGGGTGCCCTTCGTTCCGTGATGAGCTCTCTGCCTGTTTAGATCTGCGAGAGCTCGGGCGAGTCACTGGTGTCCTGCGAGGGCGAGTGTTGCAGCGTCTTTCACGTGGAGTGTCTCGGCCTGCAGTCTGTGCCCGAAGAGAAGTTCATCTGCACTGAGTGTAAGAACGGTGAGTGCCTTCCTGAGTCTGAATAACGGGCAGGGATCTCCCGCCTTGCTAAGGAGCCCTGCTCTGCGGGGCAAACTGAGGAGGTGAGTTGTGAGGTTTTGGGCCTGGGTCTGCATTATTCCATGACTTTTTTAACCTTCGAGGCTGTATTCTCATTTTCCACTTGGCAAGTACCTAGTGGGAAAAAAAGTAATGAACTGCTCGAGGTTTTACTCAGAATAAGGGACTTTAATGTGACCAGCAATTACATAGTTACTGTGGACTGTAGCAACCAACATACTTGTCTGAAGGGCGGGAGCCCATGTTGCTCCAGCTGGGGTAACTGTTCACTTCAGAATGTTTTCTGACACCGTCTGTATCTCAAAGTGTTGGCTGTTACAGCTGGGCTTCCTTATTCCTTCTTTCACAAGGAGAACACACGTGCTTCTCGTGCAAACTTCCCGGCAAAGACGTGAAGCGCTGTTCCGTCAGCACGTGCGGTAAATTTTACCACGAGGCCTGCGTTCGCAAGTTCGCCACCGCTCTGTTCGAGTCGCGGGGGTTTCGCTGCCCGCAGCACTGCTGCACTGCCTGCTCGGTGGACAAGGATATTCATAAAGCAAGCAAAGGTGAGAGTGGGGCTGGCTTTGAACAGCTGGAGAAACTCCAACGTGTCCTCACAGGAACAATGGACAGAACTCTGCCCTTGCCACTGCAGCAGGGAACAAGGGTTTCCTTCGTAATGAGGTCATTAACGTCAATCTGTTGAGGGTGGGAAACCAGCCAGCAGCCTGAGACCACTAGTGAGGGGTACCCGGATCCACACCCCTGGGTTGTCTCGTGTTGCTGGGTGTCATGGAAGCCAAGGGTTAGCAGTGCACGGCCAAGGAACGGGGTTTTACAACACAGTTGCTAGTGCCTTAGAGTAATGACTTTTCAAGGAAAAAAAAAATCCTTTTAGAAATGAACTAAAAATATTAAAACAAGTAGACTCTGGAGTGATTAAAACCATGTGTTTTTTCTTAACAGAGATTTAAAATGAGTTAACTTCTGTGACACTTCTTTGTTAAAGATGTAAATGTTTCTTTTTAACGAGTGCTCTGGGGTAAAACCCAGCCTTGCCTCTGTGTGGTGTCTCGTGCCGTATCCCGACTGCGGGGTGACACGGTGGTTTCTCTGCGTTTGTGTTGAACAGGTCGCATGGTGAGATGTTTCAGATGCCCCATTGCCTATCACTCAGGAGATGGCTGTATTGCTGCAGGAAGCTTGTTTGTGTCATCCCACATTCTCATCTGTAGTAACCATTCCAAAAGGACTCACTCCTCATCAGCTGTAAATGTAGGCTTTTGTTTCGTTTGTGCAAGAGGTGAGCACACTTGTTTTTTCCCCTGTTTTATAGTTCTGTGGTCACTTGTGCAGCTTAGCGATAAAATACTGTATTTCATGAAGAACTCCCTTGGGGCTCTCGGGGATTTAAATGCTGCCTGGGATTTCAATTTTTATTTTATTTTATTTTGGTTAACAGTTCTCATGAGATTTCCACTTGCTGTCTTGGTCTGTAATAGTTGATTCTCAGAGACAGCGATAGGTACTGGGAAGGTCCTACTTGTTTTGCCAGTAGGAAAAAGCGGCTGCCAAGCCCCGAGCTGTGGCCGTTGCAGGCTGAGAATGGGCACTGTGGTGTTACTGACCATCTGTTAAGCAGAAGGGGATTCTTTCACCACTCACAAACTTAAAACTGTTTAAATTTTTAAGGCTAAAAGGTAGGATTTACTCACTAGAAAAATTCATTTTAATTTAAAGCTACCATTGCATTTGAGAACTTTGAAGGAACCCCATTTGCAGTACTGTATGAACAGGTTTCATGCTGGGATTTTCCATGTGCCAAAGCTTTTTGGTTTGGTTTTTTTTCTGTTTGTTTTTTTTTTTTTTTTTTTTTTTTTTTTTTTTTTTTCCACTTGTTACTTTATGGCTCTTAAGTCACTGGTCTTCTGCCAGACAGCAGGTTGGAAAGTTCTGGTGCATCAGTTGCTTTAGTCTCATAATGCAGAAATACCACTAATCGCTCGGACGAGTCGGCGTGGCGTGGTCAGGTATTGGAGGAGTGAGCTGTACCTTACAGGTGTTGTGGAAGTTTGTGTTGGATGTCTTCCTTTCAGCAGCTGTGAAAGGCTGATACGATAGTGAAGATGAGATGAATCCTAAAGTGACTTGTTCGGTCTTCATTCAGGTGGAGGTTGAGGATGGGAACAATTGCCTCGAATTTGCGAGAGCAGAGTAGTAATGAAAGAGCTTTGGATAGGAAGGGAAAGATGGTGCTGGAATTCTTTTCTTTCTACTTGTCTTTTTTCTTCCCCTTTCCTCATTTCCACGTACTTTAGGAACTGTCACAAAAGATCAAGTTTAAAATAAAATATTAAAGAAAACCAGAAGCTCAGAAACAGGAAGTTTTAGAATGAGCTTTAACAAAGCTCCTCTGCATGTGTGAAGAGATGTTGGCAGCGAGGTTCAGTGTTTCTCCTTCTGCAGCTTATTTAAACATTTGGGCCCTCCCTGAAACAGGATATGCCTGATGTGAATCCATCAAAATCGCTTAAATTCCACAGGCAGGTGCAACATTGCGTGTGCCTTTACGCTCTGTGGTTCTAGGGGTGTAGGTAGGGTGATACATGTGCTGTGTTTAATTCCAGCTGGTAGCGTTACTACTGTGCAAATGCACCGTCCGAACAACAAAAGCAGCTGCTGTGTCTCTGAAGACACTGTGAGATGCGGCATTCAGTTGGCAGATGGAGCTTTGGGACACCCCGCATCACATGCACTGATACCTGTCCCTCAGCATTCTTCGCTGAGCCAGTAGTTCCGTCCAAACACCCAACCAAAAGATGCAGAGAGAAGTTGTTTGTTTTCTAGAGCTGGAGCAGCATCGTTCTAAAGAGTTCCTGTGGGAGGCAGAGCAGTTCCGTGACTTCTTCCGCACTTTGGGTTTGTTTTCTCTCTCAGCTGTCCATAGTCAGTCTGGTACCAGGATCAGAGAGAGACTTATGCCATTAGAGGTTCAGTGGATCTCCCCTGGTTTCAGTGGCAGGTAGAAATGTCTCTTGGCAAGGTCCGGTGGTGGCTTTAGTCTGCCCCGTCCGTGTTCCTGTCAGGAGTGCTGGCTGGGAAGATGAGGATGTGTCCCTCTGCTCCTACGTGAGGCTGGTCCTGGGGCCTTGGCGAGTGTCACTGATCCTGGTTACCAAAGCTACGTGGTGCTGGGCTGTGAATGGAGAGCAGTGCCTCCCACCGGGGGACTTGTCTGCAGTGGTCTGGTTTGTGCCAATGTCAGAACACTGCTGAGTAGTATCAACAGACACGGGGTGGTACAAACCAGCTACAGACACTTCTTCAAAGTTGGACTTGGTTAGACCTGTGGCCAGCTACTGCGGGTGCCTGAAGCTGACCCGAGATTCAAAGGTCGTCGAAGAACCTGCGTAGATAAATCTGCAGCAGTTTGTTACAGAGGTGAATCTCTGTGGGAAGTTTTTCTCCCAAGCTTCAGATACTTACTCTGTGACACAAAGGTGTAAAACAGAGTCCTCCTGCTTCTCTTGGGCAGGAGCTGTGTAAAGGCTTATGAAAAGGAGTGCCTGCTGTTTGCAGTCCACCTCATACGACACAAACTGGAATTTAGGAGTAGAATTCCAGAACTGAGTTACAGTGAAGGCGTCTCATTCTGGCTGAAGATGCAGAGCTGTGTTTAGTTACAAAAAGTAAATGAAAGGCAGAAAGAAATTTTCATGCCTTTTTTTTTTTCCCCACATTTGACGTTGTTTTTGTGACTCTGTTTATACATGAATCTCACTTCATCAGACCTGAAACTACACCAGTCTGTATTTTCTCCAGGCAATATAAGTAACCTCTGAACCCCTGCAGATGGAATTTCCTATCCTATATATTCACTGAGCCTTAGTTATGAGAACTTGAAGTTAGAAACCGCTGCCACTGACTGAGTCCTCTGTATTTTACAGCAACTTTGTACTTGTTCTTCTAGAAAGTTCTTGTGGGGTTTGTTTCTACTGGATGTAGCTGGAATCAGGAGCCAATGGGCTTCACCAAAGTGATTGTGTGAGGTTTACATTTAGCAATCTGCCCTGGCTGGGTTGACTTGAGTCCTGCCTAGTCACATGTGGTCAGCGTGAGGGAGGTGAGGTGAGGACAGCGCCTGTGGTAGCAGCACTGGCAGTACCTGCTCAGAGACACGGAACACTGGACGCTCTACACATCCTTGGGCCTCTGTGAGAATGGTTATTTCAGTAGTTTTAGTCGATACCAGGAGAAACGTCGTATTGAGATGCAAAGCATCGCTTAGGTGAGAAAATGCAGAGGTGAGACAATCTCTAGGTCATACATGCTCCCTTATCACGAGGTACTTGAGGTGTACTTTAAGACTTCTTATTCCCCTCCCTGCAATTCTCTTCACGAAGCACATCACAGTTCACCTAACTGCACGTGTAGGTCATGCCGGCTTTACAAATCCTGAGGAGGTGCTTTCCAGGTAGGCTGGTGCCACTCTCCCCACAGCGGTGGTTTAGGGCCCCCATTTCAAAAGCTTCTTTACAGCACTCGGCTTCGCATGTCCCACAGGGGCGAGAGTCGGTGGCTGTCTTGGTACCTCATCTTTCCTGCTTCTTTGGGTTTCAGTTGCTCTGCTCTTCCCGTGAATTACTGGTCAAACACTTCTGTTCCATAGCCACAGGACTGTGACCTGGGCTGCCGGGCTCTGTGGAGCAATGAGGAGAACCTCCTCTTGGTGGAGAGAGGCAGAGGAAAGCCAAGGCCTCGTCCTTGGTGCAGGAGGACAGAGTGCCTGACCGCTGGCTGCGAGAGGGCAGGGCTGGCACAGCTTTACCTGAAAACAGCCAGCGTAGGGCACAGCTTCCATCCGCTCTCCCCTCCGCTGCCTTGCCGAATCACTGGCTCCCCCTTGTTAATTTTTTTCCAACAAGCTATAAAGGCAAACCACTCTCATAGGTAAGGTCTCAGGTGAGCAGTGAGTGGATGGGGAGTTCTTGTGCGCAGCGTCCGCTCCCACGGTTTGCAGCCCCAGCTAACCATGGGATCCCAGCTTGCTGTTTCCACTTGGGAGGGCGGGAGGGTTACACAGGTTTAAAATCAGTTGCTTTACTAGTGCTTCTCTCTAAATGCACAAATCAAGGGCAAAAGCACAAGAGAAATTCCTCATAGAAGCAGCTTATTCATCACAGGTTTCTCCAGTTCAGTGGAATTCAGTCTCTCCAGCATAGAATCTCTTTCTTAGCCAAGAAACTTCCTGTCAGACTTTTCTTTTTCTTCGTTTTATCTTTTTTCATTCACACATAAATGCATTAGAGGTGTTGGTTTGCTTTATTTTTTTTTCTCCTTACGGAATCATGGGTAGTTTCATTGCAACTCATCTCTTTCTGTTTGTTTCGTATAGGGCTGGTAGTGCAGGATCATTCAGACCCCCTGTTCAGTTCATATGCCTATAAGTCCCACTACCTACTGAATGAGTCAAATCGTGCTGAGTTGATGAAATTACCTATGATTCCTCCTCCTTCGTCAGCTTCCAAAAAGAAATGTGAGAAAGGTAACCAAAATAGTTTCTTTCTCTTTAATTTTCTTTCTCTTTTTCTATGATTTCTCTCTTTAAATCAAATGAGAAACGTCTGCTTGTCGGGCACCACTTGCTGCTTTTCAGTAAACTTCACTCATTGGTTATTGTGAGCGTGTGTTCATGTCGTTGGCAATTTTTTTTTTTTAATTACAAAAGGGCTTAAAATAATTGCTGTCACTAAATTCTCCTTGAAAGAAGTTAAATCACTTAGTGTCTGGCCGAGGCTGTTCCAGCTCCAGGGAGACTGTTGATGCAGTAATGTGGAGACAGGTAGAGCTGATATTGTTGCAGTTCAGTGTTACCAGGAGGATGTAAAACAGCTTCTTAAACTGATGTTATGTGTGGAAGAAGAGGGGGGATGTTCTGTTTCAGATCTTTTAGGCAGCTTACGCAGAGGCTGAGAGGAGACAGGGCTTTCTGGGCCGGAGGAGGGTGGGTAGATGGAGGATGGATGGCTGGATTCAGAGCATGGAAAGGCAGTGGGGTTCTGCCTGCCTGTGTGTCCAGGAGTCCTGGGGCCGGGTGCTCGCTGTCTGAAGGGGGAGCGGCAGGAGGTGGGAGGTCCTGGGCGGACAGAGCTTTCTGTCTTGTGCAGAAAACCCTGAGGCTCGGGGGAGAGTGAGCGCTTGGTCCTGGTGCGGGTGGTGCCGAGCATCTCAGAATAGCTCACGGGGATTCTGTGTTGTCTGTGTCAAATACTCAGATGTCACGTTTTATTCCCCGCAGAAATTTGATTTCCTGAGAGCGTTCAGAAACGGTGCCCAATTAACCCTCCACAGTTAGGTCGTTGTGAACGTTCTAGACGGATGGCTTTCAGTAGTTCCTGTGATTCCTGAAAACAAAAATTATTTTGAGCCCTCTGCTTAGCTTGAGCAGCATCTTACTAATGCATCCTGAGAGCAAAGTGCTGGGTTTTTTTCTTGCTTAGCACTGAAAGTTTTGTGTTTGATTTTGTTTGATTTTTGCATCTCTTGGCATTTTACCATGGTGGATAATGTGTCAGTAATTTACACCGGGTCTGTATTTCCTCTGAATTAACATTTCCCAAAAACTACTTTAAAAGGTTATTAAGGGTTTGGGGAGCTCTGGACAACCTGTGTGGTCAGATTTTAACTGGATTTAGCAGAGGAAATACAGCAGTGGTCATGCAGCTGATCTGTTTAAGGAATGCTTCTTGTGACGTGCAACGATCGATCAGTGCGCGATGGTTTTGGAAGCCTATAGCTGGACAAGATTTTCTGATAAATGTTTGAAAGTTACTATTCACGTTTCTTCTGATGTTGTGATTGAAAACGGCTTTAAATACTCTCCAGTCTCTCCCAGATTCTCCATCTGGGACACAAAACCATGTAATTTTTAAAACATTATCTATACAAACTTATATTTTATAATTATATTTTATATACTTACCTATATAAAATATTCCAATCTGTGTAATGACTGTATCAAGTCTTAGTGTATGAGCTGCCGTGCTTGTCGAGAGTGGCTTAGAGATGAGCTGTGGCTTTCCACGTTTAATGCATCTGACAAAACATAAGCCAGCCAACACAGCTTTTGTCCAAATCAGAGGAAACTTCAGAAAACCCCATGACCCGCAGCGCTGAGATTGCCTTGGGCACACACGGAGCTTCTGGGATGGGGACAGCTCATGGGGCGTCTCACTCTGCATTACGGAAACTTTTCTTTTGGTGGCATAAACACCCTGATCACCATTCTTCTGTAATGCCCTTGGCACGAAAGGGCACGGATCAACCTACCGGCTGCGGGTTTGGACGCGCACTAACTGGCTGCTGGGGATTCAGTCATGACAACGTTGGTTGAAAAAGTGTTACTGAAAAACGTCGTTATTTGTTGTCGTTCTGGCCATCACCAGGGAAATCACAGCTGGTGGCACTTCGGGCATGTGGCTTCTCCTGCCAGCTTACCTCATGTTAAAACCTACTCAAATGCTTTTTCTGTAGACCTCTGACTGGGGTCACAACCTGCACCGCGGGTGATTGTGCTGCGCAGACTTTTTTAACCAACGTTGTCAACTTGGACTCGACCCCCTTCTTTTGCCATTTTTTTCCCATGGGGCACATGAGGCTGTAGAACGGGTGATTACAGGGACGTTGATTGCTGCGCACGGGGGAAGCCAATCCTTACTGCTATAAACCAAGCAGGGTTTCTTTGTTTAAAGGTGGAAAACTGTTGTGCTGTGAGTCCTGCCCAGCTTCCTTTCACCCCGAGTGTCTCAACATAGAAATGCCTGAAGGGTGCTGGAATTGCAATGACTGTAAAGCTGGCAAGAAGCTGCGTTACAAGCAGATCGTTTGGGTCAAGCTTGGAAATTACAGGCAAGTTCACTGGTTTTGTGTTAATGCCGGGGATGCTTTTAATGTCCTGCCGAGTTACAGGAAGGTACCCCAAAGCAGCTCGGTCTTCGTAAACAAGATTAGAAACACAATAATTCATACACTTTGTGTCAGGCATTTGATGTCGCCCCTGAAATGAAGCTCTGCTGCTTTTCCCAGGCAGTGATGGATACCTGGCCGCGTTCGGCTCGCTCTGTAGAGCGCAGCAGCCCATGGAAAACAAGGGGCTGTCCTATAGAACCAGGATGTCCCAGCTTGTGCTGCTGTTAGTCACCTGCAGGAATACAAGTGTTTATAGGGCGCCTCAAAAACCCACCATCGTGCCACAGATGTTCTTAAAAGGCTTTTCCAGAACTTGGAGTAAGAACTTTCCCTGTGTTTCACAGGGTGCCTCCCAGGAGCTGCCAGAGGGATTGCGCAGGGGAGGCGCTCAGCCCTGTGAGAAAGGGGAACTGGCTTTGGTTTCTCAGTTCAGTCGGACACGCTCGGAAACTGAGGCTGTGGTTCAAGGAACTTACAATGTCTCTTTGGGTTTTTCTCTGCCTTTCAGGTGGTGGCCAGCAGAGATCTGCAATCCCAGGTCTGTGCCTCTCAACATACAGGGCCTCAAACATGATATCGGGGACTTCCCAGTATTTTTCTTTGGTTCACATGACTACTATTGGGTACACCAGGGCAGAGTTTTCCCTTATGTTGAAGGAGATAAAAGCTTTGCTGAGGGGCAAACTAGTATTAACAAGACCTTCAAGAAAGGTAAAATCAAACAAAGTTTATAGCGGTTTATGACAAAAATTCCACGTGTTTGTGTCTCCATCACCACTTAACCTGCATGGGAATATTCTGTGACTAGTGTTGTGTGTTCACGTACAATTGCGAACATTACATAGAACCCTTGACTGCGGATAAAAACGTGTTTCTTTAAGTGCCTACTCATTGTGTGGTGGTGTGGGCAAGCTCAGTTCTTCCACAAACTGGGAGATGTTAAGATGGAGCTTGGGCTCTGCTGCATGGGATCATTGCTCAGTATCTCAGTTCCTGATGATAGATTCATGATGTGCTGCAATAACTCATTTCTAGCCTGTGATTTTGTTTCTGGAGTTCTGTTCCTAGTTTTTTTTTTTTAAATACATTGAAATACATACATGCGTGGATTTGGCTAACAGCAGCTGGCGCTAAGTGCTTTCTGTTTTGAACTCCCTTGCACAGCACTTGAAGAAGCAGCAAAGCGCTTCCAGGAGCTGAAAGCACAAAGAGAAAGCAAAGAGGCATTAGAAATTGAAAGGAATTCAAGGAAACCTCCACCTTACAAACACATCAAAGTGAGTTGGCTTCTTTTTTTCCTGTTTTTATTCTGCCCATGAGTAAGCTGCACATTTACACCAAGATGTGCCACAATTCAAGCTTAACGAAATGCAGATGAATCATCTTGCTCTTCTTTTCAAGAGCCTTTTGCTCTGTCTTACAGTACCATACAACATGCTTTTAGCAGAGTATTTGTGCAAGAGTTAACAGCTG
>NW_010398890.1:30651-31047 GCF_000710305.1 Buceros rhinoceros silvestris
GCTGCAGGCTCCTCTCGTGTCTTAGATTGCGCTGGCAGCTCGCTGAGGGTTCTTAGTGCTGGCCTAAGTGTTCGTGGCAACACCGACCTCTCATCCAGCTGCAGAGTCTAACTCCCACCAGCCGTTACGGACACACAGGCCTTGGTGTTGTTCCTTTGGTGTTTTTCGTTTAGTTGGAAGAACTCCCAGACGTGTCTGATAAACTTTGTGTGCTTTGAGATGCAGAACCAGTGATTTTACTGGGGAGATGCTCATGCTGTGCTGTCTTGTCATGAGCTTTACTGTTCTTTGCTTGAACTGCTTTCCCTGGGCTTCTCTGAACAGCGTAAGTTAGCAGCAGAGTGGCCAGCGCCGTCTGTAACAGCACGTGTCTGGCGCGGCCCCGCCGGGAACGTG
>NW_010398890.1:31174-38105 GCF_000710305.1 Buceros rhinoceros silvestris
CTGACCCGCAGGAACTGTGCGGCTTGTCGCACACGAGCCTTCGCAAGGGTCTGGAGGAATGGTAACGATGTCAGCATTGCTCTCTTGCCTTCTCTTGTCAGCCGGTGCCCGGCCTCCAGCGCAGCTGTTAAATCTGTGATCTTTGTGCATTGTCTTCATTGTTTGTTCTTGTTTTCCTTCGCTCCACAGTCCAACAAGGTCATTGGGAAGGTTCAGATCCAGGTGGCGGATCTGTCGGAGATCCCCCGTTGTAACTGCAAGCCCTCAGACGAGAACCCCTGCGGCCTGGAGTCGGAGTGCCTGAACAGGATGCTGCAGTACGAGTGCCACCCCCAGGTGTGCCCGGCTGGGGAGCGCTGCCAGAACCAGTGCTTCACCAAACGGCTCTACCCTGACGCCGAAATCATCAAAACGGACCGCCGTGGGTGGGGTCTCAGGACAAAAAGGAGCATTAAAAAGGTAGAAGTACAAAGGACAGAGGTGGTGATAGCCACCAGCGTGGTGTTCCAGGAGGACACTGCGACGGTGTGCCCTAAGCACACCCGCACAGAGCTTCCAGCGTTTACAAGGAGTCGCTCTGTGTTAAAAAGGCGTGAAGCCTCCCAGGGTGACCAGTAATGGTGGCATCGGCTTGGCTGGTGTGACAGAAGTGTCTTTACCTGTTTGGGTGATGGTGAATTCCATTGGTGGAGGGAAAGTGCGTGTGTTCTCACTGCCACTGGGCAAATCAGGAGAGAGTGGTTGGGGAGGAAGAGTCTCAGTGATGGTTCCTTCTCCTAAGTGAGGCCATTGATGGTGACGAAATCTTTGAGGGCTGCCAAAACAAATTGCCTGGTTTTTCTGTTTTTTCCCCCCAGTTTTTTTTCCTCATCGTATGCCTACAAATGACATCACAAAGTGATAAAGTGATGCTCAGAGTGCTGAGTATTGACTCCCTTGGGTCAAGGTATCAGTTGTCTCCCAGTTCTTCTGAATTCCTGTAGGTGAAGGTTGGGAACACGCTGCTGGCCTGGAGAGCCGCTTTTAGTCATGATTTTTGGCTATTAATTTTTTTTAAATTGTTATTTTTGTATAACGTGTGTTTCATGAAAACTTTGTTACTGCAAGTGAATACAGAACCAGTGCTTGGCTCTGCTGCTGTGTTCACATCCTGCCTACACAAAAAGTTTAATGCTTTTTGTGGCGAGTAGTGCATTCTGATAGGAGATGGGTTTTTTTCTGCCTCCCTTTGTCCTCACAAGAAGCACGAAACGTGGATTTCTTAGTTCTGTTTGCCTTTCCTTCTCAGGGTGAGTTTGTGAACGAGTACGTTGGCGAGCTCATTGACGAAGAGGAGTGCAGACTGCGGATCAAACGTGCCCACGAGAACAGCGTGACCAACTTCTACATGTTAACTGTAACAAAGGTAATTATTGTGTCGTGTTCAGTGTAACCTGTCTGCAGTTGAAACTCGGGACAAAAGCTGGCGGAAGCATCGCTCCATGCTTGATGCTGTGTCGGTAGGAGGATAACAGAGGTGTGTCTCTGTTCAGAATGGGTGAAGGGATGAAGCAAAGACTGTATGTTGGGTTGGGTGCTCTGTAAGCGCAAATATTCAGACAGTTCTTCCTAAAAGTATCTCTGCAGGGAAAACTTCCCGCTGTAATTGAAAAGGAGCGTGTTGGTGGCTGCCTTAGCCATCAGTAACCCCTTGTTGGCAGGAAACCTTTTTTTAGTTCGTAAGTACTAAACATGTCTTTGTCTTTTTCTTGGAAGGACCGGATAATAGACGCTGGCCCGAAGGGGAATTATTCTCGCTTTATGAACCATAGCTGTAACCCGAACTGTGAAACGCAGAAGTGGACGGTGAATGGGGACATCAGAGTGGGGCTGTTCGCTCTGTGTGACATTCCCGCAGGTAAAAGATGGCACTTTCTGCACGGAAGCTTCTGTCCTGAAACAGACGGATCCCAACGTGGCTGTGGCTTTTCCCCTGATGTTACTTAGTACCAGTGAAGATTATAGGAGCTTCGTTATCAATTGGAGCTGAGACAAATACTTGAGTTCCAGCGTTCGCAGGGATCTTACAGTTAGAAATAGTTGGATGCTGAAAAGCTGCAGTTAAAGCTAACGACAGAGTTTGCTGCTGAGTCTGGGGTTGGCTCTGTCACGTAAGCGCTTCCCACAGCGCTGATGCTTTCACCAGTACTATGATCTTCCCACATTAAGCGTTTTGACTGATGTGTCGCTTTTAACTGGGCCGGTGTGACAGTACAGTGGCTGCTTGGGTCTGGTCCGGGCTGAATTTTGCTGGTTTCAGAGTTGGAGATCAATGCACTGTTTCAGGCTTGCCCTTGTAAGAGATCCTGCCACTAGGTCTCATGGGCTCTAGAGAGAAATGCTAATGGGATGTCGCTGGCTTTTCTCCCTGCCTCTGTGGTGAATTGTTTTCCTTTCAATTTCAGGAATGGAGTTAACATTTAATTATAATTTGGACTGCCTGGGCAATGGCAGGACCGAATGTCATTGTGGGGCAGAAAACTGCAGCGGTTTCCTGGGAGTGCGTCCAAAGGTACGTGGATGAGTATTGAAGCTTCTCTTCCCAAATATCGAGATCTAGTGAAGCAGGACAAAGAGAGGCTTTTGGGTTGTGTTCCTTTTTTCTTTAGTCTGTGTAGTGCTTCCCACCCTCTAAAGTCTCTAAAGATTTTGCAGTTATGCCCTGGTGTGTCTAGGGTGAAGTTAATTGTCAGATACATGTGGGTGGGTGTTTCTGGCTTTTCTAGCTTAAAACCTTTTTGGGTGACTGTAACTTAAGCCTAGTTCATGCAAATAACAACCCAGAGTTGATTAAGTTGATGTTAACGCCCGGGGTGTATGAAGTGACAGTGTGCTGTGGTGTTTGTGATCGCCAGACAGCGTTTGCAACGGCGAATGAAGAGAAGGTGAAGAATGCAAAACTAAAGCAGAAAAAACGGAAAATAAAAACAGAACAGAAGCAGATGCATGAGGACAACTGTTTCCAGTGCGGAGATGGGGGAGAACTAGTCATGTGTGACAAAAAGGACTGTCCCAAAGCGTACCACCTCCTATGCCTTAACCTCACTCAACCACCCTTTGGTAAGAGCAATCCCGTGCCTTCCTCTTGATCTTTTTCCTTCCTGTGGCGTTTGAGCCGAACCAGAGTGTGAGTTTGCGTTACAAAGACCCTGCAAAGCTCTGGCTGCGGCAGCCATGGTTTGAGTCAAGCTGAGGCCTAAAAAGGGCAAAATGACAGAACTGTTTCCAGTCAGGTTCTTGTAAAAGAGAAGCAGAAGTAGCGACTTCGGTCAGGTTTTTGTCATCTTTCTTTGTGTTCATCTGAACAATTACAGCATGGAGTAAAGGCTAAAGGCCAGTGCTGACCCTGACGTGCACTAATTTCAGCTTCCTGTCTCTCTCCTCCCATCCTCAGGAAAGTGGGAATGTCCGTGGCATCAGTGCGACGTCTGTAGCAACCCTGCGGTTTCGTTCTGCGAGTTTTGCCCTCATTCATTCTGCAGAGATCACGAGAAGGGAGCCCTGGTGGCATCAGCGCTGGATGGCCGTCTCTGCTGCTCCGCCCACGACCCCAAATCCCCTGTGGCGCCCGAATACTGGAGCAAGATAAAGTGCAAATTGGAAGCACAGAACCCTGTAGAAGAAGTGAAGGAGTGAATTGGGTTAAAAACAAACAAGGGAGCGGAGAAGAGGGGCAAATGGGCGATGAGCCTGAAGAGACTGCTCTGACACATTCAGTCTTTGTCACCGGAGCCGTCGCATGTGAACTGGGAGCGGGACCATTTAATCTTAGCAAGCAGAAGCAGGCGGTGGTGTTCGGGTTTTATCGTTTGGTCTTTCTTTTGCCCTTGAATGTGCTACAGCAGCTCTTACTGTTGGAAACCAGAAACGTCTTGGCCTTCAAAGAAAAACATAGACCTTTTGACAGTGAAAAGAATATTCTGCTTAAAATATGTTCTTTGAGTGTAGAAAGCAAAGCATAGCCACATATTTATTTATTTAATTTTCAAAGGGTGTTGAAGACCTGGTTTTGATCCGTCAACGTGTCTTTAAAAACAAAACAGCAAAGCAAACGTAACTCTTGTGTCTAGTTGAAGAGTAAAGCCTCCCCACTCTGTATAACGTTGAGATGCCATTAGACAGATGTGAGGCTCGGACCAGGTGACCCTGAAATGCCTCTATTCCAGTCCTTGTTTCAAGGGCATTTTGAGAAGGTAGGTTCTCTCTCGTGTTAGTTTACGGATATTATTGTAAAGCTTTTCCTGTGAGAAATCAGGTGTGTGACTTCCTGGAAGTGCTTGTAACCCAAGACCCGGCATTGTTTCAGGAGGAAGCAGTCATGGTTCCTTGCTCAGAGCCGTGATTGGGGTTTGCAGACAGGCAAAAGTTCAGAAAGAGCATGATTGCACAGTGGTCATTGCTTTATCCCGCCTCGTTCGGGAGACCTCCGTGGTTAGGAGCCTCCAGCCTGGGTCACGCACTGCAGCACCCTCAGAACTGAAGCGTTAACCCTGCCAGGGATGCTCTGCCATTGCCTTCTCCAGATGGAGGATCGTTCTGTGTGTGTGTCACCAGCCCAGTCGGCACTGGTTTCGCGGCAGTTAACATCCGTGCAACTCTTCACTGCCGCCTTCTCATTCCTGTTAGCTTCCAAGGAAATGGGAGCGCTTAACGAGTCCGACCCTTGTGTGTGTTTGTTTGGATTGAATGATTAGAATCTTTTTTTTTTTTTGCTGAGAGAGATCTTCTGGCTTTAATCTTCATTGTTATAATGGAGCTAAAAAGAATCTCAGCACTTCCTCAAGGAACAGGGTATTTTGTGTCTGGGTGAGTGGCTGTATTCACAGCAGGCAGCTGCAGCCGCCCAGACCGTGCTCCTGGGGTTACTCTTGGTGAGTGGAGAGACAGGCTTCTTCCGTGAGGCTTTTGGAGTGGCTTGGGTGGGCTCCTGCTCTGGGTGTTCTTCTGAAAACTATCCGTTTCTTGTGTTGGAGCCGTGGAGGCTCATTCCCCCCGGCTGAGGTTCATCCTTGGTGAACCTCCTTCCCCAGCCACCATCGCGCTGGGTGTCCCCCTGCCCGGCTGCACTCCCCTGTGCTTTAGGCGTGTGTGCTGACGGGAGCTGGCTTCGGGCTGGCTTTTTGCTGGTGGCTGTTGAAAATAATCCTGAATGGAAAGAATTGGTATCAAGTGTCGCTGACATCTGGCTCAGTGAAGCCTTCGAGTTCAGAATTCAGAACCTCGTCTCTGGCAAATAGCTTCCTTAAACCTGCAGGAACATGGTGGCTGAAGAAAACAGGGGGTGGGAAAGTACCTGCGGGATTTTAGAGCATGTCTTGCCCCTGGCTGGTGTCCTTCTTGTCGTCAGATTTATGTGCAGGAGGGAATTTTTTTTGTGTGCAATTGTAAAAATACACTACGCTCTCCTGCAGCTGCTCTGGCAGCACATCTCCCGCCCGTCTGCGGGTGCCCTTCCTGCGAACGCGGGTGTCTCGTGCGGGTGCCTCGTGGTACCGAGGGCTGCTGGGAGCTGTCGAGCACTTCGTCTTGTGGTCCAAACTGCAGTGACCGTCTGAAACACTAACCCTGCTGGAAAGCAGGGCTCAATTGTGGTCTTTTTTAACAAAAAAAATTTACTAAAGGATTTTATTTTTCTTACCGCTCTGTGGGATAAATGTCTCTTTCTAAGCTTTTCCTGCGGGTGTTGGACCCTTTCAGAACTCCCCAAAAAGTTCTTACTGCAGTGTTGACGGCCTGATGTGTTTACTTTATATTATTTATTAGGTTTGGTAATCTTCAAGGGAATTTCTCCCAGAGTGTCGCGGAGACACTGCCTGAGCGCACCTGCTTTTTTTTTTTTTGGTTTTTTTTCCATTGTGTGTCAGGAACACAGGAAGGTTCACAGAAGGCTTAAAAACTTGTGAAATGCTGCAAATTGAGGCCGTGCTGCTGCCCCCCGCCCCGAGCCATGCCGCTTGGTGTCTTGGTTAACTTGGCTTTCAAACTCCTGACAGGTGCTGCTCCTTTCCACCAAAAAAACCCAGGTTAGTAACAGCCAACAACTGGCCTTGGACTTGAAAGGGAAAACAGGAGATTGGTTTCTGAGCTTGTACAACTTGGGAGCAAAAGGTCTGAGCTGGATTTCACGCTTTGGAGAAGGCGAATCTTGCAGACAACTCGAGCATCCTGGGATGAGGACACACCGAATTCCAAGTGTCTCAGCAGCGGCAGGGGCGTTGTTCTAGAAGCCGAACACGAAACGTTAAAGTCCGTGTTTAAACCACATCTTTGTGGACTGAGTAACAATCCTTTGCGAGGAAAGGATTTCACAGCGGTTTGGATCAATGCCGCTACGCTTCTCCACTGCTTTTCTTTGCAGTTTTTGCTTTGGGGATGGTCCCGCGCTTCTGGTGACCGCCTGGCTCCAGCCCCGTCGCACTGTCCGAGCTGCTCTGCAGCGTTCACGGGGTTTGGGTCGGAGTTTCCCCTCCAGGGTTTGCCTCTCGGTGCAGCAGCGCATGTGTCCCGCAGAGCGTGGCCGTTGGCTGACACGCGAGCGTTGGTTACTGCGGCTTTCAGGTGATGCGGATGGACTCGTCCCGTGGCGAGGCTGTGGAAGGCACAGGCAGCTCAGGAAGGGCAACGCTAAAGGCAGTTCTGTGGGCAAATCATCTTCTCTGGTCACCACCAGGGTCTTAGAGAACCTGCTACAATGGAGTGACAGGGCTGGAATGTTTACTTTTGGCCTTTGCTCTAAAGGAACTCCTTGTATCTTAATTTCAGGATAGAATGGGAAGGACACAATTACTAGACGTAATTAACAATGAGCGTAAAATCTGTATATATTGAAACTTGACAGAACTATGTGGGCGGGGAGGGGGAGGAGGGCGGGCGGGCGGTGTCCAGCGCTGGT
>NW_010398890.1:38216-38671 GCF_000710305.1 Buceros rhinoceros silvestris
GGTACGAAGTAGTCACTTTAACATGGAAACCTCTGCCTCATCGAATTCAGGGTTTAATGTACTTGAAGCTCTGCGGTTCCTTATACAGCTTTTTTATTTATACATACCTGTTTTTGTATACTACATGGAAAATGTCTTTGACGTCCCCCAAGTTTCTTTCCGCTCCCGCTGTACAGTGAGTCTGGGGCAAACGGGGGGGTTTTGGAGCAGCTGGCTCAGCCCTGGGGGTGCTCGCGGGGGCACCCTCGGGGCCACGCTGTCCCTTCGCTTTCAGTTTCCCATCCACCTTCCCCCTCCTTTTATCTTTGTGTAGCAAAAACCGTTTGCACTTATGATACACTCCTAGACTTTGGATGTGTTCACAATGTTGTTCTGAGGAGAAAAAAGAAAAAAAAAAAAGGCAAAAAAGAAAAAAAAAAAAGGCGGTTTCTGTTGCTTTTCTGTTCCTGGGTCCG
>NW_010398891.1:0-583 GCF_000710305.1 Buceros rhinoceros silvestris
CTTGACCCACCCAAGACGTGATCCACCTTGGCCTCAACCCAGCCAAGGGTTTGACCCATCAAGACCTCACCCCACATCCAGTCACTCCCTCACCTTCCCTGGAGCCCCTCAACCCCATCTTCCAGGTCACCCTGTCCCTTACTGTCCCCCCAGGGTAGTGGGGGACGTTGTTTTGGGGTCCTACCTCAGCAACATCTGGCAGGCCCTGCAGGACGTGGTGTCCTCGAAGGAGAACATCTGGAAGTCATGCCCATCGGCCAGGGCGTGTTCGGGGAAGATGTTGGAGCTGGCAAGGGATGGGGGGACCTGGGTCTGGTGGGGGTGAATCGACCACCCCCATGGACCCCCAGCCCCCCGTGGGGCAGGTCCCCCCCACCCCTGGGTGCTGGGGCACCTACAGGGCCATCTCGAACTGCTCCAGCCACTTCTTCTTCAGCTCGTGGGTCCTGAAGAAGAGCTCGTAGCCCTGTACCCCTTCCGTGTCGATGAGCAGGAACATGTGGGTCCACTGCGGGAACGGGTGGGGATCAGCGGTGGCCAGGCCCGTGGGGTCAAGGTCACCCAGACACCTGGGGCCACCACG
>NW_010398891.1:1030-1249 GCF_000710305.1 Buceros rhinoceros silvestris
ACAAGGACACTTGGGCCCACCTGACCTGGATGCTTGGGACCACCAGGGACCTGGACACGTGGGGTCATCAGGAACCGGACACGCGGGTCCCTGGGTACCTTCTTGCCGTCGCGGGAGCTGAGGCCACTGTCCCGCAGCTGGTGGCTCTGCAAGTCCACGACAACTTTGGCCTCGTAGGAGTCCCCCCGGCGCTTGCAGATGATCAGGGCCCTGTCCAGG
>NW_010398891.1:1410-1774 GCF_000710305.1 Buceros rhinoceros silvestris
ACCTGGGGACGAGGATGGGGATGGTACTGGTGTCCCCAAGGTGGCCCTTTGTGTCCCTACATCCCTGTGGTTGCCCCCATGGGGGGGTCCCTGTTTTCCCAAGTCACTGTGGTGTCCCCAGAGGTGTCCCCACATCCCTCTCTATTCCTCGTGTCCACATGATGTTCTCATGATGTTCCTGTGGTGTCCCCATGTCCCCTTGGGTGTCTCTGCAGTGTTCCCATGAGCGTCCCCATGTCCTTGTGGTGTCCCCATGGGTGTCTCTACAATGTTCCCATGGGTGTCCCCACGTTCTCGTGGTGTCCCCACAGTGTCCCCGTGGTGCCCCTCGCCTGGTCCCACCTGTCCACCTTGGAGCGTCGCT
>NW_010398892.1:0-5005 GCF_000710305.1 Buceros rhinoceros silvestris
CTTCCGTTATGTCATTTTGGACCTACACAACAACTCAGTCCAATTCTTGCCACACTGTCTTCTAAAGTTTATGCATGACCTTTAATATTAGTTTTTCCTCCTATTTTTGCAAGGAATAGAAACAATGAAATAACTGGATAGTTCTCAGTAACTTAAAAAAGATTGTGCAAGAGTAGCAAATCTTGTCTTGAATTAAGTCTTATTATGTCTTAAATAAGGATACTCATATCTTTATAAGTTTTAACAAAATGACCAGATTTCACCCAGGACAGACTGTGATCTGACCCCAGGGGTGACATATTTGGCTACCAGTACACCAGAAGTGCCAAACCAGTGTTGCATACACTGCTCCTGGCTCTTCTGCGTGACCCAAGTGGTTTCCTTCCTTCTCTCATTACAGAAACACCACAACTTTTTGCTATTATGGTCTGTAAGTAATACTTTTCATTCTCCCCTTCCTCATGAATGACAGATTCAATTCAGTCAGACAGCATGTCCGATGTTGCACAAAGGGAGTGAGCTCATCTAGCACGCTTGCTGCACAATGTTTCAATCCACTGAAGGAGTTACAAATAAAGTCTCCACAGGACAAGAACATAGGTGCAGGAGGAAAAAGGAAGGGCATTAAAAGAATGCTGGACTGTTTCACTGCACTGAATCGGGACAAATGATGACTGAGACTAAAGAAACAAAATCTGCAATGGTTTTCCTTGCGGCTCTTCCTGCGTATCTTTCCAAACGAAACCCCCTCCCCAAGAATTACTTACGTCTGTGGAGCTGGGGCTAGGCAGGGACACAGGCTGAACAGCTGCAGGAAAAGTAAATGTGGTCTCTGTTTTTTCATTTTCGGGGGAGTCAGGATAACTGGACAGAGGGGATGTGGGGGTCAAAGCCCCAAATCCCAGCACTGTGTTGTATTTAGGAGGACGACCTACATACGAACAACAGGGAACACAAAAAAAAAAAAAAAAGAAAGAAAAATGATCTTACATACCTTTGGCCAGTGGTCCTCATTGGCTAGCATGAAAAAGGAAATGATGTAGTACAGAGAGGAAGTTAATATCAAAGTTACAAGTGGAAGGACAGAAGCAAAGATTTAAACATTTTTTAGAAATCATTAAGCAGAATTTTCCAAGGAAAGTATAATTAAAAGATGTATTTCAGAAGGAAATAGAAATAAGCCCTGCAGAGGGTCAAAGAATCACTCCCACAAAAGCAACATGGGGACATTTGCCTCTCCTAGAAATGAGGCTATTTAGTTTTTAGGGAAAACGTGTTGGCATCAAAGCTAGAGAGAAGCTACAATAACTACTATGAAATCCTTTCTACTGTTAGCCCATACCTCCCTATTTTTGTCGTGCCAGCATAAATCTACACAAAGGTTAAGTCCTTTACACGAGGCCAACACTCAACAACTCTCTCCCTTTCTTCCCCTTTTTTTAAATCCACTCACTCGTGGATCAGCACTTTTTACCTTATACACACATTTTAAAATTAGGCTAGACAACAGGTCTTGTCTGACACATAACACCAGCGCTACCAGTTGTAACTAACCTACCACTCATCTTCCACTTCCTTTCTCAGTCGAGTATGTTTGATTATGTGCAACTGCTATAAACTCCTTCAGACTAGCAGAAGTGCAAAATGTGTTCATAAAAATTTTGATATAATCATGTATGCAAAGCTAGACAGCCAAAACCCAGTATGTAACTATCATTTCTGCCTCCCTTCTCCAGGGTAATTTAGGGATATGTAAACATAAAGGAGTTAGGATCTAGGAATAATTCCCCAGATTTCACATTTACAGATTATCAGACTTTACCTATTAACATGCTAAACCTTGCATTTAAGGACTGGATATGTTCCACTATTTCTGATGGTGATGTCCGTGACTAAAATTTTTGACGTGCTCAACACCATCTAGAATTAAACCAAAGCTCCCATGGGCACATGCTTGCATAAGCTTTTTACCTAATATACTGCTATACTAAAACACAAAACAAATGTATACATCCAAATCTTTTGTCAATTGAAAATGTGTGCTGCTGATCTATGCTGATGCGAAGTACAGGTGCACAACAGGAGTGAGGGAAAAAAGGAAGTATAATAGAAGTATAACAGCAGCAGCAAAAACAGGCTAAGAGACTATAAAGGACAAAAGCACGTAGTTTCATTGATACAGTACTGTTTCACAATGATTTATAAAACAGAAGTAAGAAATCATTACTAGAAGAAGTAACATTTACTAATCCAGAGAGTAAATGCAAAACACTCTATAAAATCTACATAACAGAAATTTCAAAAATATATTTAATGCTATTAGAGTACGGCAGTAGGGACTGACGTCTTCTATTTAGAAAGGGCATAGCTGCCTAAGTGTCAGCTTTGCCACACTGCCTGCTGGACTGAAGAGGTCTATCAAGGAGAGCACATGTCAAATGTGTATTTGACCTTGCAGCCCCCCACCCCCCCCAAAAAAAAATAGAAGTGGTCAGTGTTAGGTAGGACTGTGGTGTTTTTAATCTGATTGTTTACCTTCTTTTAGACAGCAAATTCAGGAGTAGAGAAGGTATTATGAGTGTTTAAGGACTGCACAAAATCATCAAAACTCAGGGAAAGATTGTCACACGTGTGTGATTGATGCCATGCAAAAAAAATGGTTATTATGTTCTCTCCTACGCTGTTCTGCCTCACCTGTTTCACCATAACCCGAGTCTTAAAATTTTACATTTTTATAGAAGGATTTTTACTAAATAATACCACATACCTATATGAAAGACCATCTCTTATTTGAAGACAAGTAGCACTCAGGATGCCAGAAAGTGCTCAGTATGAACACAATAGCGTTTCTTGCCCAAGATCAATTCTTTTGAAGGACCTATCTCTGCCCCCAGTGGGCAACAAGGCTTTTGTCACACTAAGTTTTCTCTCTGCTCAGGGCACGACTCTTTATCCATAACCATCTTCTTCTTGACAGCAGCAATACAATTTAGTTATTAACAAGAGGATTTTGACATCAGCTTTATACTGGTAAATGATGTATAAATATCTCACCTTTCACTTTGCTTTTTTTTTTCTTTTTGAGAGCAAAACTGAAATGAAGCACTGAGCTGCCTAATAAAACCCACTATGCTAATCTCTAGAAGTCATGAACTTTGTGTACCGTGGAAATCTACTGGACAACTGAAGCACTGCAGAGTCCTTCTTTGTTTTGCTCTTCAAATCAACAACAGGACTGCAAATGCAAGACGGAGGAAGAGACATACACAAGGGAGTCAGGTCTAGTTATACCTCACCTCTTTTACGTGTCCCAGGATGCATTGTGCTGTTCAGGTACGTGACTGTACTCTTCTTGCGCTGCAGGGAAGAATATAACAGCTTTTGTTGGCTAACATTTTTGGCAATGACTGTATGCAACAGCTGAGGAACAGCACAGTAGTACTAAGTGAGATTAGTGGCTGTTCTGTTTTCTGAAGCATCGTGAGATTAGCGACTGTTCTGTTTTCTGAAGCATAGCTTCAGAAAGGTTAGCTTTTTACAGTTCTTCTGACATCTGGACTGCTTCAGTCTGATATGCAAGTTGACCTAATTGCCATTTAACATCAGCTTTACATAGGAGAAAGCAGAACAAGACTGTAAGTATTAGAAGAACAACCCACTGTATTTATTATTTAAAAATCTGGGGATCATATAATTTCAACGGCCTTTTGAATTATAAATGATAGCTTGCCTGTCTAGTTAGAACAGAAATAGCTTAGGAAGTAGCAATACAGCAGAAAGACACACAAGTGCAGAATGAAAATATCAGCTTCCCCCAGCAAAAAAATTAATACCTCAGGCTCAAAAATGGCTCCACTGTACACTGGATTTGCTGTTGTTCTTCTTTTCCTCTCTTGCCTCTTACTTTGGATTTCTTGTAAAACAAAGCATTTAGATTAGAAAACAATGGATCTCAGAAATTACGTAAAGTCCTCAGAATTCAGTTTACATGTGAGGAGAGCTGTGAAGTTTTCTACAGAACAGCAACTGTGATGAATATAGGCACCTTTGTTATATTTCTAATTTCTGAAGCTTTGAAAACTAAGAGCTGACAAGGAATACAAATATCACGCTCAACTAACTAATGAAGTGATTGCCATCCTGCCTCCAAGTACTCCATGACCAAGACATTTTAAACTCATAGTCAGTGTAATTGGGATCTAAAATGAAAAGCCTCTGGTGGCCTTGTTGATACGCAAAAACAAATACGGTATAGAAATATGCAAGCCATTGAAATGTCAGGATGTATTTCGCTGTATAGGATTAAGGAGTTTAAATTATAAAACCAACTATAATCTATTAACTCATTCACTACAGATTACGGCACTATGAAACCACAAAATAAATGAAAAATCCAGAGTCAGTTTTTGCTTATACGGGGGTTGTCCAGAAAGCAATGGGATTGTCACAATTTTCCTTCCTACCACCAAAGCATACACTTTCCTCCTAAACATCCACTGCATAAGCAACTGCTTTGCTTCAATGTAACAAGAGGAATTAAAAATTATACAACAAACCAAGTTAGACCACGTGTACAGACATGCCCAATGTACTTTTGTGCAAGAAAATACTGCATTTAACACAGACATATTTTAGACCCGTAATTCCAGTTCAGAATGGCCATGAAACAGGGAGCTCAAGAGCCAGCTTAAGACATTTTTCCTACCTTCCAGATGGTCATGAGTAACTAGTCCCAGAGACACCATGAAGGCAAGTTTCTGTGAGTGAGGAGAAAAAAGGATCATAACAAGTCCAGCCATTAGGATGAGCTATGTCACTTAGGCCCTTTAAAGTCAGTAGACAGGTAACTACGCAGCAAGAACACTTCTGTAAATAACTTCTCATTCATTTATCTCAAACTGCTTTACAGAGGATAGACAATAAAACAAATGTAGTAGACCACTTAGCTGTAATCAATTCTAAAGCTCTGAACGGCAGAAAGGCTTTAAGAAACAGCCATTCTGGC
>NW_010398892.1:5105-8991 GCF_000710305.1 Buceros rhinoceros silvestris
TTCCCCCTAAACCCAAATGGACCTAAACTGGCATAAAACCCAGGCTGAATGTGAACATACATGAATCTATCCTGTTCATCAGAGCAGAAATACTTTAAAAAGCAAAATAGAGACATTCCTACAGCATTAAAAATAATTCTAGAAGTCTAAAACCAAAAAGGAATGGAAATCAAGCGTGTCATCTAAGTCTCCTGGTTGAAGGTCCATCCTATCAGATGGAAATTATGATCTTTTAATTTACAGAAGACTCAGGAGGTAAATGCACTCCAGGACTGAAAAATGCAATGCAATATATTTATTTAGATTTCTTATTCTGTACCCTTATCAACTACTGCTGTCCAACAGGAATGTACAGAATGCTAAAGTTAAGGAATCTTGAGGGAACAGAGGGGGAAAAATGTTTTGTAAGGACAGTGTTTCCTTTTTTACTTAAAACAAAGCTCTGGGTGTGTTCTGATACCTGTGGGTTTTCTTCTCGTTTTGGCTTCTGTGCAGCAGGTGGAGTAACTGTACGGTTTTCTGTTTGCTTCTCTTCTGCTTCCACGTGTGGTTTAATAGTCTGAAAAGAAATAGTGTTTCTCTACCACTCTTCTTTTGCATGTTTTTCAACCACTGAATTGCTACCAATTATTTGAAGAGCAAATTAATATTGCTGAATAACTTGTGGAACAGCCTTGAGGTATGCAAGAAACTATTCATGAGAATTCATAAGCAAAACTGAGCATGAGCTATCTTTCATACACTTCATTTTCAGTCTCCACAGCTGACTTCAAAAGCAAAAGTAACTTCGAGGTGCATTAGTCTACAAAAGAGTTGTAAGTGAAATATATACTGCTATTATTTATATAAATTACATAAATATTATATGTTATAGTTAATGTATTACATAGTATACATTATTTTACTGTTACTAACAATACACAAAAGAGTTAAAAGAGAAACGGAAGATCGCTTTACTTGAACTGAATGGCAAAGACTCTCAGTTGCACACTGACTGAAGTCATGTCTTATTTTTTAGAAGACTTTTCTGGAGAGAGACTTTAAGACTAAACATCTAGAAGTCTCTGTTCCTGAGAGGCTCCTTTCCACTCTACCAATCCAATTTAGTCACAGGGAACTATCAGTCTTCAGAAGCTGAGTAAGACTATTTTGCCTCCAGACACAAGACTACAAGATCAAGACAGAAATGGCTATATTTATAGTATTAAATACCCCAACGATTTTGCATAATTTTTGTCTTTCACGTAGCCACCCTTTGAAAAACAGAAACACAGAAAATATTTTTCCAGCGTTTCTTAAAGCCTTTCTACGAACATGGGTTTCAGTTTGTACTTGGTCTCCATCATGCTCTTACAGCCCTGCAATGTAGCTTGCTTATAAACTACTGAAGTTAAGACAGTAGAGGGAGCATAAAAATTCTGAAGCACGAGAAAAGATTCCAACGGCCCATATTAAAGAAAGTAGGTAACTTCTACTCCAAGAGCTGCAAGTCATTCCATAATTTGTACTGTTGTTGGGACATGAATAACTTTAGCGCCCAGTGAAAATCTCTCCATGGTGGTCGTCATCTCCAAACCTGAGAAGTAAAGCAATAAACCCAGTACGTTGCATTCGCAGACACTTTCTTATCTGTACCTGTTTTTCAACGTTTGGTTTGCTGATTTGTACAGCCTGAGGTCCAGCGAGCCTGGTACCTGGTGCTGCTATCACGATGCTGGTGAGCTGTGCCATAGGGAAAGTTTTGGCTATGGTTGCTGTCTGCCCGTTAACTACACGAACTGGATGTATGGAGTTCTGAGAATTCGGTAAAGAGGTGGGTGTGAACTTAGTTGTCAACATCACAGGCCTCTGAATAAGCTGAGGAGCTGCAAGCATTGGAGGAGGTGCTGGGGCAATAGGAATGTTATTTTGGGCAACTGGTTTAGGTCGAACCTACAAAAAAAAAAAAAGAGAGATTCACAGATCAGTATCTCAGATGAACTTGTCTACTAAGTCTTTCAATTCAACCTGTATAATCTGCAGAAGGCTGTTTGATTTTTTGTAGAATGTAATTTTTACCATAGTGTCCTAAGTACACTCTGAGAAGAAAAAGCCACTTCAAAACTACTTGCATAAAACCCATCCATTACATTTGCACACATGATCACTGTCCCTGAAAAGGTATTTGGACACACAGACACTTACACTGCATGCTTATTGTCAAGCACCTTATCCGTATCTAAATCAACATATTGGTTTTGCAAGCCAAAAAATTCATGTAATATTTAGATGTACAGCTGAGGTTCACATGTTAAAATGGCTCTCGTGTCTCAGGGCTTGGTGGCTCAGGGCTGAGCCTCCAAGATATCAGGAACAGTTGACTGTGCCCTGAAAGAAATAATTAAATTTTTCAACAAATCCCTGTTATCTTTGTCAATTCCATATGTTATTTAGACACCTGCACAACCAATCTTGCTAAGCAAAAAAATTGTCAAGATTATACATTAATACCTCACTGAAAGTGCTAAAGGCTACAGATAAGTGCAGACATTACTATTCTTTCGCAAGAAGGAAAACAGCCACAAGAATTCCCCAATACTCCAGCACCAATACTTGCTCATTTCTTGTCCATTGTTAGGTTTGTACTTAACTGCATCAGAGCACAGAAGTAGAATACATTACTCTGAAAATTAAGTCTTCTTCCGTATTTGATTGCTGTTGTCCTATCCACCTTTAATAATCCATAATGCATTTTATTACAGAAAACTAGGTTACATTCCAACAGATTTCACCATCCCCAAATCTTCATCAGAGCCCAGCCTGTATTTTCGTTTTTTCTTCTGTAAAAGATTTAGACTTCCATTCACATTACCGTGTATTTCTTACAAATGAAATAGTTCCTCCAAGATATTTTTTTTTTTTTAAATGAAGAAGCAATCTGTATCTTTCCCAAACAAGTTTTACTGCTCAGGTGCAACCAGAGGTCATTTTCTGTTGCAATACAGAAATACTCAGGAACAATCTAGAGACATCTCATTTTTCTTTTCTTGCTCATGAGCAGCAATCAACAATTGGAGCAATGTAAGGCCTTGGGTGATGCTTTAATTTTGCTGACCCCTGTTCCACGGGTTCATTTAATTTGATGCAAATACAATCATATATGATTATCTTATGTAAATTTCACAGTCACAGACTCATACAAGTTGGGAGGTCTCTAATGCAACCTCCTGCTCAGAGCAGGACCAACACTAAATGCAGACCAGGTTGCTCAGGGCTTTGTCCAGTCAGGTCTTCTAAAACTCCAAGAACAGAGCTTCCACATCTTTGGGACTCCTCTTCTACTCCTGATTGTCCTCAAAGAGAATATTGTTTCCTTACATGCAGTCTAAACCTTCCTTGTTCCAATTTATGGTCTTTGTTTACAGTTCTGCCAAGCACCTATGTCTACATCCTCTGGTTAATTTCCTTGTTTCCATTAGAAATAGGGCTGCTGTTAGCATGCCCTCAAAACCTCTTCTCCAACCTGAACAAGCACAGATTCCTCAACCTCCGGTCATATATTCCTGACTATCTTAGCAGACTTCTTCCCCTGGATTCATTCAAATTATCAACCAGGGGGTCCAAAACTGCATGCTGTCTATCAGACCCAGTTTTATGATTGCTGAGGAAAGGTGGATAATCTCTTCCCTTAATTCACTGGCTGTGGTCCTATCGGTACAGTCCAATATGCTGCCAGGCTTCTTTGCTGCCAGGTCATACCACTAGTTTAGCTACTGTCAAATCAAGACCTTTCTAGCAGTGCTGCTCCCCAGCCAGCCAGTCCCCAGCCTGTACCTGTGCAGGGGGTTAACCCATTACAGATGCAAGACTTTGTCTTTTTCTATGCTGAAGCACAAGAGATTCCTGC
>NW_010398892.1:9048-21750 GCF_000710305.1 Buceros rhinoceros silvestris
TCTGCTGAAGCACAAGAGAGTCCTGCTGGTCCATTCCCTTGTCCTGTGTAGGGCTCTCTGAATTTCAGCGCTCCCCTGAAGAGAAATCACTGCACCCTCAAATTTGGCATCATCCGCAAACCTGTTGAGGATGAATTGTGTCCTCCATCAGGTCACCAATAAAGACTGACAAAAATTATGTTCATAGAAAGTATCTCCTATCTATGCTCTAATTAAGTTTCTTCTTCTATTACTTGTTCTCTGTATACTCACCTGTGGAAGAAAATTTGGACGAGGTGTAAGTCTGGGAGGAGGGATGAACTGCGGCACTTTTATGGGCTGAGGCGTAGCCTGAACCTGCTATAAGGACATAAGAGAATTCAGTAAGGGCAAAATAGCTCTAAAGTTGTTTACCAAAATCAACATCCTGAATGCATTTTCAGACCTGATGTCCCTGGTTTTCAACTCCATAAATAATTTTTCACAGTAACAGGTTGCTTTTAGAAATGTATTAGACAGAGCTAATCTTACTTTCCAGTTGCCACACACCTTGCTTCATAAATTGCAAGGGACCTTTCCTTTTCGTTCAAGTGTACTAACTACTGCGCCCTGCAATCTAAAACCATTTCATTTGAAGATAATGAGAACTCTTATTTGTTTCCACAGATAAAAATTGGCCTTACAACAGACAGAAAGTAACAACAGACTTTGATGTCAAGCTATATGAACCACTGTCCTTTCACACTGAATGACATACAGCAGAATGAAAGAGTATTTCAGACAAACAGAAAAGACCTGTAAGTTACAACTCTTTTAGCAATATCAATGACATTATGAGGGGCTCTAAATACACAGCTTGGTATTTTCCAAAGAAGGCCATTCATCTGAAACAATTAGGATCTGATTAAGGCATCCTAAGCACCTCCCCAGCTGAAATCAGCTGGATGGAGCTGCCACATGATTAACATCTGAACAGCTCTACTAGCTACACTAAGTTGAATACCCAGTGAGATTCTCTTAAGTTAATGTCCATGTTAGTTTCCACTCTTCTGTACTCCTGTCCATCCACATAAGATTGCAATTTACTTCAAAAAGGTCTTGTACTGATTAAATAATGCTTGGGAAAATATTCTGAGATTTTAATGAAATTTGCTACAGAAACATAAATCATGGACTATTATTAAAACAGAAGCCCCTCCCCACACCTTTCATTCAGCAAAGAAACCAAGAAGACACAAAGGACAGATGAGAGTGGTGCAAAGGATGACATAGGAAAAGAGAATGGTAGAAAAAGCTCCACTTAATCTTCTCTATTCTGATTGCAAATATACACCCTCATTAGGAAACAAAATTACTTGAATTTACATTATTAAACCATATTTTTAAATAAAGATAAGTTGTATTTATGTTTAGTGAAGCCTTAGCCTTTACTCCAGAAGTGCAATTTCCCTGTCATGATGCCTGGTTTCCAGACCAAGAAACGTATATAACCCAATTCTAAATTCTAAAACATTTTCTAAAACATTGCTGCCTTTATTTCTAGGTGGCTAACTATTCTGGAAGGGGCTGTGTCATATAATTAAAGCACTTTCCAAAATATACGCTTAAAGAAACAGGATTTGTGTATGTGTGTGAAAAAGTGGTCAGTGAGGACATAGTATTGAGCAGAGTTAAGTGATGTGTCTTACACCAGAGACTTTATCATGCAAAGGGAATGAGAGAGATTGACTGAAAAAAATCTAGGATGAAAACCCAGACTGATCAAATCAAGAAAGTCTGACATGTCCTTTACCAAAGAAAAAGAGTAGAAATTCTGCAGAACACAGCCTCATAGATAAGGTAGGGGAAAACTAACCATTAATTTCCCAAGACTAACAATTACTAATAGGGGAAACTTTAAACAGAGGTGATGATATCAGTGATTTAATTTTATAAAGCAAAACAGTAATAACAACCCATGTAGAGAGTAAATGCTCTTCTCTTATACCATCATTTTAACAATGTCGGCTAGTGAAGATTCATGACATGTCTCTACTATTCTCCTTTCTGGGCAAAAACCTGACTGGTTTGGGTTTGGTTTTTTTTTTCCCCAATTGCTCTCTTGCAAACCAAATCCACACACTATCTGCAGGACAAACACATGAAACACTTACCAAAGTTACTGTGTTTTTGGTCACTATTTGGACTGCCTCAGCTCCTGGCCCAGTGACCTTATTTGTTGTCTGGAGGTTGACTGGTGCGTTCTGCGCATCAGTGCTGAGGACTGCTTTCTGATTGTTGTTGATAGCAGTAACCATGGCAATAGTAGGTCTCTGACCCACAACAGAGGCAGGCATGGTCGCAGTTGCTGCTTTCAAGACGAGAGGTAGTGTCTTAGTGGTGATCATAGAAGCTGTCGTTACAGTTTTCTAAGGGAAACAGAAAATACACTGTAAGAGACAGAAACACTTTGTATCAGACAGGACGTCGGTTGGTTAGCCAGAAACAACAGACCATAAGAGAAAGACAAGGCAGCACTGAGTCTGCCTACCTACCATTCAGACAAACACACTATTTCACGCCCTTGAAAACTAGAAGCTAGAAAGGATTCTCATCTGATTCTCATCTGAGGCACCTTTTGGGTCTATTTTAATCATCTGCAGCACTACAGATTGATTCAAAATAAATTCCTAAGAAAACAACAATCAAGTGTTAGTAGTGGCATATGGATTTTTGGCTCTTTTAGTTTCACATTACTTCCAAACATGTATTGTCAATATGAAACCTCCAAGGCGGAGGTTTATAAAACATACCAAGAAACTAGCTTCTCAATAATTAAAACTCATATTTTCAAATGGAAACTTTATTTTAAAAAATCCTCACTATCAGAGGAAGAGAAAAAAACATTCATAAATTGGTTAAGAACAAAAAAATCTTCTGATTTTGGGTATCTCAAATTTCAGTTTTAACCATACATGCAGTTATTTAGCCCTTAAATTTATCTCCTAAGAATATCAGCAGAGTTATCCCAAAATTGTATGAGCTGGCTGTTAATCTGTCCAGCTACAGGCAGTTAAGTTTAACTTCTACGGAACGGGCTGGGTTTGGAACATACATGTGACATCATGATTGCTCTTGGCCTGTTTTAAAGAAAGTGATTTTGAATCACTTAATGCCACTATTGCTCTGAAATGCCTCAATACACTACGCCCACAAATTCCAAAGTTAAAACAACTATAATTTCATAGTTTTGTTTGATGTTAGTCTTGTAAGATGTTAAGGCAACAGACAATTACAAATCACATTCAAAAAAACAAGGCAAGCGAGTCTCCATATAAAACCAGAACACAATGTACACCGAAAACTCCTGACAGATGACACTCAACAGAATGGCAAGGGAACTTCTTTCTGCTGTCTCTGGTGTAAAAAATCCATTGTACCGTGGCACTGCGTATTCAAAACAGTTATCAGCATGAGCAAATGCTCTTAGTACTAAATAACCACCATGCCCTCCTGCTGCCAGTGCTGGGTTCCCAAGAGGAAAAAGATGGAGAACCAGGGATCAGACAGTCTTTTTCTTGTTCTGAATATGCCTGATTTAGACTGCTTGATTTCAATCACACAAGACCTTTCTCTTCTTTCTAATAAAATAATACTATTTCCAGTTGGATTCCTCAGTATAGTATTTTCACCAACATTATTTACTTAAAGAAAAACCTTTATAGTTTACCTTTACACCTCTAATTTCACAATGCTTAAATTATATCCCCTAACAATATTACCTTCCCCAAAGAGGCTCCAATCCCCTAATACACTAACATTATTCAAGCTTTTCCAATGAGATGTAACATGGTATCATTTTTACAAGCATCACATTCATTCATAAACATTTTCAAGAAAAGTGTAATCAATCACGTAATACAAGACTGCAACTCTTTCAAGGGGTTCTAGTAAGTCTGTATGTACTAGCAGTACACTTGTAGTCAGCAGATCACAGAGCCTGAATTTCCCTGTTACTTTGCTAAGCATTAATTACCTTGATTATTCTAAAAAGGTCCCATTGCATGAATTCATACTTAAGTGGCATTCATAGTAACTCTGCATTATTTCACACAATATTGCAAATAACGTTCCACATAATTGCAAAAATACGAACTTTTAACAAGCTTGGTGCTTTATGAAAATTCAAAAAGTACTTTTTCCTGGACTAAAGTATATTAAAATGTCACTATTAAGGCAGTGTATATATACCTTGATTCCTAAACTCTGAAAATAACCACTGAAAGCATTCCCTTTATCGACTCAGCCTTGAAAGATGTATTATTTACAAAAGTAGGCACCAAAAAACTTTCTATAGAGACAAAATATTTTACTTTTCTTTGCTGAAAAGCGTCAAGGGGCAACAGGGCAGAGGCACAGCCTTAGGAGCAAAATGCGTACAGAAGCAATGAGGCTATTTCACAATCATGCCAACATAAGTAAAAATAGAAAAGCTGGCTTATTTATTCAAAAGACAGGATGACCTGCCTTTCAGTTTGTAATTACTTTCCAAGTACAACTGTGTCAAGGACAGTCCGAAGGAAGTAGCAGTTTGTTAGCTGTGTCGCTAGAGGGCTCTGTAACTTTGAACAAAACCTCAATTTTTACAACCCAGGAAATGACCTGGAAGTCGTAAACACAAAGCGTGGCAGTTGGAGAAACACACGAAACTGCTTTTGCAGTCATGTTTCCCAACTGAAAAACAGAGATCAGTGATACAGAGAAGAGCGATCAATTGTTTACTTATACATATTTTAGAACAGTAATATTTACTTTGTTCTGTTCTAGCTTTGATATTGATGTTGCTGCTCAGAAATGTCTTTTCCTTGGTTAACTTTGCTTCATTTCTTCCGTATTCTTTTCTCAAAAATACAATTACCTAAGACTCACAAATACATTGTTAGAGCACATCCAAAACAACTCGCTCAGTTAATGAGAGAACTTACAGCCCAGTCGTTTCTTCCTCTTCTTACTTCCAGGAAAAGAGAAGACAAGAACCACAGTCAAAGCTATGGTTGTGATCCACTGTAAACTTCACGAGTGAATTCTGCCATCTGCCTATTAAACATGGGCTGCTGAGATTGCACCACAACGGGGAAAAGGACCTCACATCACGCTTTTTTTCAAAAACACCTCCCTGCACTTTCTAGCTGTTTTATTAGCACACTTTCGGGATTCTAAATATTTGAACAGGAGAAACTTTATTTCCTCTCTCAGTAGAAGCAGACCACTTTCTCTGGTGGGTTCTGGGATTATGTCTCTAATCCCATACCATACTGAAATTCAGTGTACCTTCCCAATAAAGATAAAAACTTGAACTTTGCATTTAACATTGTACACTTTTAGGTGAATCCTTGCAAACTCAGGTAAGTTTTATTTGATATGAGTTACATCTGTTTAAAAAGAACAAAGCAGAAAGAAGAGAGAACTGTTTTCTTACATTTTGTTCACAGATACAGTGGACACTACTAGTCTCTAAAAAATAAAGTATTTTAATGATACACTTCACACAGTCTGTGTACAGTCTTTACAATTTCTTGAGACCTACTGGGTATGGACAAACAATCATTCATGCACTTATGGAAAAGGTAAGCTCATTCGCTAAACTTTCATTTATTTTTAATAAAGGTGATTCTGCCACCCTTCTCTTCTGTGAGGTTATCATCCGAATTTTAAACGCTATGTAAGTTTTTTGCCTCAGATAAAAGTTTAATGCCAAAAAACGCACAAGATCAGTATCTGCATATGCATAGGAGAAGCTCATGCTAATAAGAGCAATCGGCGTAAGTAAAAGTTTGCAATTTTCTCTCTGCACTTTGATTGATTTATTTATTTATTGGTGAACTTCATTAGCAAGAAAAGGAATTATTTTAGAGATTTTTACCTGTGATCCAATTACGTTTGGAGAAGGTGCAGTAGATTGCTGCTGCTGTGGATGGTGATGCTGCTGTAGCTGTTGTAGTGGTTGTGGCTGCGGTGTCTGTAGTTTGTTTTCTGACTGTGCCAGTGGCTGTATTTGAAATTTACTGTCTGGCTGTTCCTGTTTCACTATCAAATTCTTTCGAAGCTGTTCCACCACTCTTTTCTACCAGATAAACAAAAACATAAACAGAAATTATGACAGTTATTTAGAGAAGATAATAACACCTAAAGTTACATTTATTTAATATAAATAAAGAACTGCTCAGAAGATTAGTGGGATTTCTCTTCTTGGAATTTAAAATATTGGTGTAATCTAATAAGCACAGTGTCCAAATAGGCCACAGAGGAGTACTGCTGCCCAGCAGGGTGACCTTGCTCTCCTTGCAGAAACCCACCCACCAAAATCTAGATTATCCACAAATTACTGCAAGACCTCATTCGCTTGAGACATGTTAGCATTCAGATTCCCAAGTTTCTGACTCCTTCAAACATGCATCATTCCTATACAGTGTTGAAAAGGGACTTCAGGTTGAAGCCTCAGGGCTGACTTCAAGGCAATGAGGATGCTATTTGGTACCAGGCATGGAAACTGAGTGCAGAGACAGCCAGTTTGAATGCAAAGTGTGAAATAGGAAGGGCATGGACGTGTGGTCATTCTGTTCAATATTATTGTCGCCTGAAAGAAAATCAAATAGGGCTACCTACGTGGCAAGAACAGCACAGATTTATTTCTCCCACCTTAAAGACTTTGAATTACATTGTAGTTTCCATGGAAGTTTTAAATTACTTTAAAAAATAAGTTTCTTCTCCTGGTAGCCATTGTGTATCTTTAAATGGTAGCTCAACAGATTTAAGAGCAGACCAGGTGTCCTGTAGGATAAGATACAAACCATGTCGCCACGTGGTTAATAAGGGCTCGTGATTTATGTTCATGTTATATTTTATTGTGGACAACGGTGAAAACACCACAGGAGTCTTTCCGCGTTTTGCGGGCATGCTAGAAAATTAAATTTTTTTCCTACACTCTGACACCCTCCAAGTCAGGGCAACTTTAAAAAGATTTAGATATATACTTAAGTCCCCTTTATCAAAAGCGTACACATAGTCCAAAACAGTTGTACACAAGGTTGGCTTTGAAAGAGGACAATTAAATCAACAGACACAGTAGGGGCTCAACTGAGAAAGCTCTAGTGGAAACAGAAATGGTCAGGAAACCTCCACCAGAGCCAGGTGCTGACAGTGGGCTGCTCTAAGCAGTTCCACTTACACCGAAAGGAAAACACAAACCATTCTGACAATATCAAATGTTCCTATTTTTGTTTTCAAGCATTAAGACACATACAAAACAGAGAAGGAGCAACAAAAACACAAACACACACACAAAAAATTCCAGCTATTTACAACCAACTGAAACAACTCTCACTATTTCTTTCACATGGGATTATGAAAATCTGAGCTAATAAAATATCTGTTCTCTGCATAGTAGTTGTGAACATACTGTAGACTTTTGATTCTGAGTATCTTGCTTATGATGAGTTAAAACTGCACATTGAATACTGAATGGGTATCTCTAGCCCAGAAGAAGAACAAAAAGTGCTGGGTTCCAAACTGGGAGATTTGAGAACTGGAACTTTAAAAACCCAAATCAAACACACAAGCAACAAAAACCCCACCCCTGTTTCCTAAGGCTGAAAGGTGTAGCACACATGACTGACCTTTTAACAAAAAGACTGAATTTCAGAGACTTAAGAGGTGTACAGGAGGACTGCCTGGCTTCTCCAAAAGCCACATCCCTGGCTGGGGATGCACACTCAGCTCTGATGACAAGAGAAACACACGTTCCATGTCACTGAAAATTCAGGGAGCTGGTCGTAGAGGGCAGTGTGAAGGAACTGTCTTACACTGCATCCAGAAAAGTGTTAAAAGCTTTCAAAGCCTAAATGCTGTAAATTGTTTATCCTTTCTACAAGGGGAAAATAATAGGAGTCTAGAAGGCATGTATCTGTTTCAGATATTTTACATAGTTTTAAACGGCTTGTGTCTATCAGCTCATTCATCTATGTAATAACCGAACAATCATTTAAAATTGCTTTCTGAAAGATCAACCATGTTAACATGCAAACCAAAGTGTCCTGTCAGCAAGCAGATACAAGAGCTGAAAAAACATTTCCAGAGGGTAACCTGAAGTGAAGAATGGAGCAAAGTAGGAGAGGAAATAATGCAAAATGCCATTTTGCCATGCAAAATGGACTGCACATACACTGTGCAGGTGGCTAAAGAACTACTGCACTTGGCATGAACAGGAAAGGAGTTTTTGTCTTCCACAGCTGCCTGTACAAAATTCAGTGATAACGGTGCTCTGAATCTACTGATTCCCTAACCGGAGGAAATCGGCAGCAATGGCCCTAGAATCATTTCCATCTTGTTCTTTACAATGGAAGGAACACTAACAAAAAGTTTTAAAAAAAAATAATTAAGAAGACAGCAAGAAGAAGGAGAGGCAGGAGCGAGGTGAGTCACACTGCATTCACACGCTGCCGGTTTCACTCCCGGGCCCGAACCACAATGTGCAGTGCAGGGGAAAAACAGGACCAAAGCACCACTTTCATTAGTGCCTTATGCAGAAACTGAGCCTCAGCATATTTGGCACAAGATGGATAATGTGAGTGGAAACGTGCCATTGCTCTGGAAGTCTACACCAGTCCGTTAGAGGCTGCTGAGAGCTGCCTGGCAGCAGCATACACTGCCATTATGCAGATATTAACTGGAAGAAACATCTAACTCGTTTAAGACTCAGAGAGTAAAACTGAAGTTTGCAGTACTTGCCCTTACTAAGTTTGCAGTACAGCCTTTATTAAGCTTCTTCTACCAATCATCAGTAAAAGTACCACACCGAAACGCCATAAAACAATTTATAATCTTGAAGACTATTGAGATTATCTGTTTGTTAGCAGGTATCAAGAGGGAGACTCTGAACAACACACTCCAGAGTTACTTAGCTAAATTAGTAAAACCAAATGAGACTCTCAGAGTTTCACCTACATGGAAACTAAGCAGATCTACACCCATTTCCAGCACTGCCCTCTGCTGCATCCTCCTCTGCAAGATCTCAGCCCACACCATTGGTCTGACACCACACGGCTCCTCACGGCTGCCTGCTGGAAGCAATGCTCTGCGGCCACAGCAGAGCCCTGGCACATCTGTCTCCAGCAATGTAAGCAGAGCCTCGTCTGAGGGAGAGATTACACAGGAGGGCATTACGAAATGAACTTGTCTACTGTTAGACTTAATACTTGATTAAAAATATATTTTTAAACTGTTCTTCAGTTATTTCACTGGTCTTTTGAAGGCGATCTGTGCTGCAGAAAGTACTATCTATATGACTAAAATTTTCCAAGGCTGATATAAAGTCCTAGCTACTTGCCTTAGAGATGGAGTGCCAGTGAGAATAAGGTTATCCAGAAGTACCACAGAACTCATAAGAATTATTCCAAATTCTTGAATTGTAATCATTGCCATGTTTCCTTCTCACTCCTATTCAAAAATATTTAATCAAATTCTTACTGACAATTTAAAATTTTTAAATTGAGATGAACTCAATCATAAACACAACTTGTTTTCTGAATGTCACAAAACTCTAACTCTCCCCATACTACAAAAATATTTTTAATGTAGTTTTTGCAGTTTCTTTCCTCCGACACTACAAATGTATCAAAGCAATTTGTCTTACAAGTTTACTGAATTTTCCTCAAAGCTGAATGCCAATCCTCTTTTTACATCCACAACATAAAATACATTAATGATCACATCCTTTCTTAAAAACCCAAAAAGTGCTAGCTCTCTGCAATGGTTACTACCAGACTACTTAAAAATCCATTTTTTGAACAGTGCCCTGTAAACATACTACATAATCTCACAGCTCTTGCTGTCTTGTCATTTTCATCTCTCACCGCATCAAGAACCATTCACACCACTGAGTTCACAGAGCCCTAGACATCTTACATCATCATCTTAAAGGTAGTAATTCTAATCAATATTGTGACTTTAAGCACTACCGCTTTCTCATTTATGCCACAGGCCAGATCCTAACACAGCACTAGATTATTTTTGTTTGATTAAGCAGAAAATCTGCCTCTGTGTCTTGTAGGCCATATATCTGTGCCAAAATGTATACTCTCTGTGCTCATAAAAAACTATCATAAATACGCTGCTGTAAGATAAGGAAAGTCCTTGCAGCAAACTCAAAGCTCAGAAAGGTTGAAGTATAACATTATTAGCTAGGCATTATTTCAATTTTAATAAATCAATCAGTAACAAAGTAGTTCTCCGAGTACAGCAGTTTTTAAAATACTAAATCCCTTGTTATATCTGGTAACACATTTTTTTCTTCATCCAGGAAACGCATTCAGAAAACCATACATATCTAGAGGAGGTCCTGGTTATAAACTTCAAAAACCTATAAAAATGAAAATATAAAAATCTTGTAAAAATGAGAGAAAAAAAGTAAAGTACTAAGCAGCTTTCATATCACAAAAACAAAGCTGATGAGGTTTGAATTGCTCAACCGCTTGCTAGTGACCCGCTTTCCTGCTCCACCAGTTCCAAGAAGTCAGTTATTATGGATCCTCTGCTCCCTGTTTCCTCCAATGACCAAGAAATGTTCTTCGGGATATAAAAATTGCCAACTGCTGTGAATGAAATGGTGAGAAGTAGTACTGATTTCAGATCAGCTCCAACTTGGGAGTACAGGGGACGGAGGGAATGTCGTTGCTCTGCAGGCAACCCTCCTTTCCAGCCTCCCTCCCCTGCCACTACCCAAAGAAAAGTGAAATACCTCTGCTTTTTGACAAAACAGATACTAAAACTCTCATGGCAGAAAGAAGCTTAAAGATTTTGGAACCCTGGAATGGTTAGTGTTTAACTGAAAAAGAGGGTACAGTTCAGGAGTGGAATTTGTGAGTGGAAAGTTTACAAGCAAGGAGAATAACTGTACACTCACCTACTGCTTTAAGAGGGTACCTAAAATTGAAAATAGTGAAATCCAACTACAGAAATTGATGATGCAGAATCTACACCAGTGAGGAAAATAACGTTTGTACAAAACAGCTTGAATTAAATTCAATTGAAAGAATAACCAAAGGATTATAGAAGTATTTTCAGCTATTTCTGTGGTTATCCTGTATTTTTTTTAAATTTTGCACTTCCAGCTCTACTTGACTCATGCCCAGGTATTTTTATCAACAAAAAAAAATTGAAACTAAATTAGAAAGTATTTTATTCCAAGAAAAAAGTGGTACAATTTTCTGCTTCTTAAAGGTGATCAAATGGGCACCTGTATCTTCAACTGGAAAAGACCGTCTCGGGGCATGGGTGCCTTGTGTGCTAGATGGGAACATAGCAGTGGAACTTGGAAACCACCTCCACCTCATACTTGGAATGCCTAAGGGGCATGATTACTAAAATGTGCACTGTTCTTCTTAGAGTTTAGAAACCTATTTATTCATTTATTTAAGCTTTTGTTACATATACAGGTATCTTAACCATATTCAGTTAACGGCTGCATTGCCAACGCTCCTGTAACCGTTCAAACGACCCCATGATGCATTCAGCCCACAGAAAACATGGCTAAAAGCTGCACAAAGATACAAGGACTTCTTCTGCATGTCTGAAAGGGTTTGCAGAACTGAATGCTTTTTCTCCCTCTGCCTTAACGGTTCTATGACATAACATTTACGGTGCCAATGAGCAGTAGAGATGGACCAAGGCAGTAGAGTTAATTTTAGGACGCCCTAAATTCATTACTTGCTTTGCAGTCTTAGTATCTTTAATATAATTACTGAATACAGCATAGGGTACCTTGTGTAAAATGGAATTTAAATAAATCTTAATTCCTCAAAAATCTACTTTGATATTTTGTCATAAATACTGTTACACAGAATTAGTGTGATGTTAGAAGTATTATTAAAAATGCTGGTAAACTTATAACACATCATCATATTTTAGACTATTGTCCTGGTTTGAGTTACAGCAGAGCTTATTCTGTTCAGTGATTTTACTTTTCAGCTCAGTCTCTTCTCTACAGCTGCACTTTCTGAAGTTAACGGTGTATTTTTGCAGACAGTGTCTGCTGCTAGAAGTGGTAATGCTTGATGTTTCCAGTTACTGCCAGGGACTGGGCTGCAGAAAGGCTCTGGCTTATTCTTGCTCCAGGGCAGACCCAGGTCACTGCTCAATCCTGTGTGCCACGGTGGGGGTGCAGTAAGTGAGAGGCTGCACCTGCGGGGAGCAGTGGGCAGGACAGGTGACCCTGAACTGACCAACAAGGTGTCCCATCCCATAGACGTCATATTCAATATAAAGCTGAAGGATCGCAAGGGTCAAGCTCTTCTGCAATGGCTCTGAGCTCTGAGGAGGGCTCTGTCTGTTCTGCCTTTGATCCCAATCCGTGCATTCCCAAATCCAGTTCCAGAATCCAGCTCCTGAATCTGGTTCCCGTCTGCTGCTGAGTCCAGGCTGGGCCTTCCCTAGCGCTGCCACAGCATCAGTGGTGGCGGTGATGTGGTTGCCATCAGGGGTGTTGGGTTTGGTATTGCATATACTTCATTTTATTACTCTTCTCATTAAAGCACTTTTAGTTTTCTTTTCCAACCCGTAAGTCTCTCTCCTTTATTCCCTTTCTCTTCCCCATTGGGAAGGGAGAGGGATTAACAGAGAGCATCTGTCATTTGTCTAGTGGCCAGCCCAGTCCTAGCATAGTTTCCAGGAGGATCTGGTCCATGATCT
>NW_010398892.1:21774-24071 GCF_000710305.1 Buceros rhinoceros silvestris
TAGAGAGTGTCCATCATTCCTCTAGTGGCTGGGCCAACCCTAACCCCTAACAATTATTTAAAATGGTTACTACACACGGAATTCTGAAACAAGTATATAGTTCACACATGAACATATGTACTTTGAAAAAGAATGTGGGATGTTTCCTTTATGACAAACACTACTTGAAGTTGCTAGAGCGCATTCAGAAGTGAATTATATAAGTTCTGAATATAATGTTCATTACTTCATTCTCAATGGGGAGAATGCTTATAATTGTTTAATTTTATTTTAAAAGATAGCTAGAATTATACATTAAAATAACCAAAAATAGCTGCAGTGCCATTCTTCTTTATGTAATTTGATTGGTTTATTTTCAGTACTGTGTGTTTTATCATTTGCAGCAGCACAAGACCAATTAATTTCTAGAAGGGAGTGTTGTACTGTGAAATGCCTTATGCATCACACTTCTCATTTTAGAATTTTTACTGTTGTAAAAGTAGAGAACAGAGACTAAACTAGTAGGAGCAGCATACATACAACATTTTCCTGCAGTTTATACATTAAATAAATATCTATCTTCTTACCCCAGTACTTAAGAAACTGTAAGAACAGCTACAATAATTAAACAATGAAGCAATGAATGAATGGGGAATTAAGTGTATGACAACAGGCAAAACTGGACAGGAAACACAGTTAAGTGCAGTACTTTGTGATTAAGAAGGAATGAAATGGAATGAAAGGAATTAAATTCATTTTTAAAAATTTGGCGAGATTTCACATGGTTTGTTTTCATTTTTCTGCTTTCCAGAAATGCTTCCGAGTATAAATACAAATCAGTAAAAAGATGTGAGGATCATGTCAACATGAAAAGGCTGAAGAAATGAAAAAATTGAACTGCTGACTACCATGGAAAAGGTGCTCATTTTAATTTTATCTTTCCCATCTCCATATTGTTCTACCCCCATTTGTCTCCTTCAGAGAAAAAAAAAAATCTCCTTAGGGAAAAACCAGCTACCTAGACTGTGCAGAAATGAAACAAGGGCTCTTTTGTACTTCAACGTCAAGTACGTTTCTATGATCTCTGAACCTAATTTTCCAGAAGTATGTAAAGTATTGTAAAATCTGTCATGATCCAAAGCCTGCGATACAAAATCTCGACAGAAAAAATACCATGAATTATTATTCCCATGCAGCAGAGCACATGGGGAAACCATGCCCACGGGAAAGCCAGACACAATAGCCAGCTGCCTAAGCTAAACATCTCTGCCAGGGAAGTCTCCTACCTCTGATACACCCGTAATGTGACATCCTTTAAACAGAATTTGTCTGAACTAACCAAGCACAGTAGAATAATTTAAACTAGTAAACTTATTTCAGTTTTAGAAATGATCAACCTAAATAGAAACCTACTTTCTAATCTAGTAACTCTTCATAATTTTGAATAACACAAGTGGAAAGGATAGTCATCAAGCAATTTTACAGCATACTACTGCACAGTAACACAGCCCCTTGACTAAAAATGAATCAGCTTCAGTTTGTGTACCCTACAGCTATTCTCATGGCTGAATCACACCTCCTCTCCATAAGAGGAAACTCACGCAAGTTCACACTCATGTGCTTCCTCATGCATGATCAGAAGTATCAAGCAAGATGACTAGTTTTATTTCATCACAGAATGCAAACTTGTTCATTTGCGAACAGAAATATCTAGATGCTCAAAATGTACTGTACAACCACCTGTTGATTATCCTATTGTTAACAACATCTACTTCCTTTCCACAGATGCTTTACAAACATCACAAATTAACAGCAGCACACAGGCTTTTTCCCAATGTCATCCGCAAAATACTGTTTAGTGCCAATTCAGTTGAAACAATCCTTAACAACATCACATTGCAATTCACTGTTTATCTCCACCTCATAGGCAGAATGAGTTAACAGAGCAAAAAGTCAGTTACATCTCACTCAAACAAGAGATTTTCTTTCCTTTCCAGCCACTTGAACAGTCTATCAAATACAGATATTCTGTCCAGCTAAATATACCTGCTGTACTATCCTCTAGTTACCCAAGCATAATCAAAACAAAGAAAAATACCTATTCACCGAGACATCAAATTAAATCACTGCAGAAGACCCAAATTGCTGGTCTTCAGCTGTATCAAAGTTTGTGGATCAGTCAACACTGACTCTGAAAAACAAAGCAATGGTTCTTCCTCAGCCTCCCAATTTAAATGGCATGGAGAGGGGGACTTTGTCCCTCTGTTTACTGAACTTAGAGCAAAAAGTGCCTTTCCATCATTTACCAACAGTCCTGG
>NW_010398893.1:0-2037 GCF_000710305.1 Buceros rhinoceros silvestris
CGTCCTGCCTCGCCCCCTTTGCACTGCTCCGGGAGGGCCCCGGGGAGGTGCTGGGGGCAGCGGTACGGACACCATCCGGCCCGGCTGGTTCTGCTCGGCCTCCCCTTGCTCCCGGCCTTTTTGCCTTAGGTGCCTTGGTCCCTGCCACAACCATCTCCTTAGCAGGCCGCGTCTCGCTGTCGCCACTGGCGTCCCTGGGCGTTGAATAAGCCAGGGCTTCTGTGGCAGCAAAAGCAGGAGACAGCCCCAGTGTTTCTTCTGCTCGCCCTGAACCCCCATGGCACTCCCTGGACAATTCAGATCTCCTTGTTTTGTCAGCACGCCGATGAAACCCTCACCCAAGCAGCAGTAGTAAGGAAGTCTTTTATATCTTTTGTAGAAGGAGGAGGCTCTATCAGCCACAGATCCTTCTGCAGAAGAGGATAGGTGGTATATGAAAATATCCAAACCTGTAATGTTTCAGGTTGCAGATAAAGTTTAATTAATAATTGATACTGCTGTGACTGCTAACTGCTGGGTTTTAGTTCTTTAGCGACATGACTTGCACGACGGAAATGTTTGTAGAGCTCCAAAATAAAAGAAACAAAACATCAATTGTTGTGTTACATATTGACTTGAAAAAGCCTAAGTATGAAATCACTTTTATTACTGTTCTGTGAATCTGGATTTTACAGCTAATTAAATTGTGGTCATGCTGAATAGAAGATGGAGTAGGAAATAAAGTGGCAGGGCAGAGTATGTGAAGTCGTATGTTAGGACCTCTCTAGAAACCCATTCAGACATCATTTTGGAAACTGTGGTATATCAATAGACATTTTCCTGAAAAGTGGTAAGTTAGTGAATTGTGATGGAAAGTTAAACTTTGATCTAAAATTTTTCAGGTGCATTGGTATAAGTCTGCCAAAGACCCAGAGGCGGTTGTACTAAGTCACACTGTGTGAGAAAATCTCTTGCTGTTTCTGTGCTATCAAATAAAGTCTCTCGGTTGTGCTGCTTACTTACTTGACAGCTCTTAAATAGGCAATTTATATTGGAAATAAGAAAGATAAATACTTTAAAAAATAAAGTACTCTGGCTTCAAAACTACAGAAAAGTTTTACTGTTTTTCTTTAGAATCACAGTTAACTGAGTTCTTAGTTAAAAACATAACAAGTTCTGAAAACCTTTCTAGTTTTGAAAATCTTTCTAGGTTATGAGTGAAGAAACTCCCCTTGATCTCTCTTGAAGAGTTTTTCTGAAGTCTCTTGTTCTGCTAACTTCATAAGACAACATACTTCTTGTTTAGTTTAAGGACAGATTCTTAAATGTTAAAAATTTTCATAGCACTTCTTGAGTTCAGTAAATCTGTGGCATTTTGTATCAGATGATGAGCTACCCATGCTCTCAGATGGATGAATTAAGTTAAAATGCTGCTTCCATATAATAAATCAGAAAAAAATGGACACCATATGTTTATTTTATTCCATTAGTGCAGCTCATCATTCAGATATTTATCAGTGATTATTTTGGTAATGTTTAGTCAATTTACTAGGTCTAAATTTGAGAATAATTGTTGCCTGGTCATGTAACATCATCCCTCAATGCACTAATTAAAAATATTTGATAGATTAAAATTCCTCATTTGCTTTAGTGTTCTCAAACAATGTAATTTTTTTTTTTTAGTTTAATCAGTTTAGCAACAGCCAGGCAATTAAGGGCAGTAACTCTGCAAATGAGTATGGAGGAAATATAACCTATTTTACTACGGAGAAGTCTAGTGAACAATCTCCATGTACACTCTTGATTATTTTCATTATCTTTTCCACTTTTTTCTTCAGTGCTACATACAAATATTTCATAGCAGTCAACTTACATGAGTAGTCTGAACCACTTTGAAATATTAAGTGACAGCAGATTGAAAAATAGTGCCAGCATTTTTTGAGAAACATGCAATTATTAAAACAAAATCTTCCTTGGTTCGCTTGAAATGCACAGTAATCTAACTGTTTTTAACTTCCAGTGTTTACAACAAAAATGTGTTGTGGCTTTTTCAGATTC
>NW_010398893.1:2437-10759 GCF_000710305.1 Buceros rhinoceros silvestris
CAGAAAAAGTATCTTGGGGTCGTGGTGGATAGAAACTTGAACATAAGACATCGAGGTGCTCTTCAGTGGTCATGGTTAACCTCACACTGGTTATGTGTATCATGAAAATCACAGCTAGCAGGCATAGGGGAGATTTCTCCCCGACTCAGCACGTTTGACGCCCTGTCTGTGGTACAGTGTATGGTTTTAAGGCCCCTTGTCCCCAAGAGATGCTAGAGTGAGGCACTGAGGCTGTGGGGCTGGAACACTGATGTGTGTGGGAAGGAGAGGCTAAAGAGCTGTTCAGGCTAGAGAAAACTGAGAGGGGATCTAACAGCAGTCTTCAAATACCTGAGGAGCATTTGTGGAAAAGATGAAGCCAAATCCTTCTGTGTCATGAACAGTGAGATGACAGAAGGTAGTGGCCTGAACTGTCAGTAAAGGAAATGATGTCTTGGTATAAGGAAAACATTTTTAATTGAGTGGTCAAACCCAAGAACCAGGTTGCCCAGAAAAATTCCAGCCTCAGAGGTGCTATAATCTTACTTAAGTAGGTCCCTGACCAGGACTTTGAAGTTAGATCAAACAGAGGAGGAGGCTGAACCTAATGACACTGATGCATTGATTACTTTCCAAAAGTGGCCCGAGTGTGTGTACCCATTTGGTCTGTCATTGGAAGCCCAATTTTGAATCTTTCTTGGAGGGCTGCGCTGTTATCCATCATAGGCCCTGACCTCAGATTCGGTTACCATGTGTGTACAGAGCTGGCTAACCCAGCAGGAGTCCGAGCTTCACGCCTCTTCCAGGTGCCGTCAGACCAGGTACATTGTAAGTATATGCACTGGGGCTAAATCAAATTAATGTTTACATTACAAAATTCAGTGGTACTGGCCATGTATCCCTTGATCCTGTAATTTGAAAAACTATTGATTGTGAAATTATTTAGTTCTCTCTGCAAATTGATTACTCAGTCTTTCACTGTCTTTTCTGTTCTAGAGAAGAACCAAAGAAGATACCTGGAAATCAGAAGAACTTAGGAAACATCTTTGGGTGATTTTATTTTATTTCTACTAGTTTTGATGTTGTTACCTTACATCAGTGGAATTTATTGACAGTCTAAACACAGAAGGTTGACTGCTTGTTCTACTCGCCACTCTGCCTTGTGGGCTCTATGATAGCTCTTTAAGGCTTTTTGGTACACCAGGCATTTTAAATCTGCATCATTGAGTACAAACAGTACAGGTCTTCAGTGTGCAGCTGCTAACTTCTCTGCCATAACGGACTGTTCTGGAATCTGTCTAGTCTGAGTGTGTCCGGAGGCTGGCCTATTCGACTGTTTCTAGCTACACAAGTCATGTAAGATTACTCTACATATTTCTTAATTAGGTAAATGGAAAAAAATACCTTTTTTTGGTATTGTGGTAATCACACAGCACATAATGGAGTCTGATTTGCTGGCCACCCTTGTCATGGGACCATAGAATGGTTTGGTTTGTCAGAGACCTCTAAAGATCATCTAGTTCCACCCCCCATGCCATGGGCGGAGACACTTTCCACTAGACCAGGTTGCTCAAAGCCCCATCCAGCCTGGCCTATTCACTTTCCTACATGCATATTATGAGTTGTATTTGTTACCTTCATCTATGATGTTTGTCATGGCACTTTTAAACTGATTAATTACTTTATCTGCTGGTCAAATAGGCGTTCAGGCTCCAGTCATTGATACTCATATTAGCTTTGTGCTGGTTTTTCTAAAAGCTTTTTTCCAATATGTGTCTTCTTTTCTATGTCTTGTGCAGATCTTCATTAGTCTTCTGATAAACCAACTTGTTAATCTATTACCTGTCTTTCTGTCAGTCACATTTCAAAGCTCCCCATTATTTCAGTATTAGTGTTACAGTATAAGTACTTTGTGTTTTTCAGACAAGCGGTTACATTTGCACTACTTCTGCATGGGCTAAAACAAACAAATTTGAGTTGAAATGCTTTAGTTCCAACAGAAGTGATGTGATTGGACTTCTCATTTCTGTGAAACAGATGGATAAAGTTTAATTTAATTTACTCATTGACTGTAATCAAAGCAAGTTATCTTTGTTCTGCATTGAGTAAACAGTTGAAATCGTGGTTGTAGCGAAATCAGTGAGAGTTGTGCCACTTGCATGAGGAAGGTTAAAATATATCTCTTAAGACGTTAGAAAAATGTAAGAATAGTTGCATCCGTAAGGGATCTGGGCCAAAACCTTACTTTCACAGTTTTCATATGCTGCTTTCTGTTCAAGTGAAAGTTAATCCTCTATTCTAAAGGCAGGATGCCCAGTTATCTATCCTTATTGTTTATATCTGTAACACATTTTACAAGATGGCACAGTTTCTTTCTACGTGAACTAACAGCTTTAGATGCTTAGTTAATTTTTCAACCTTGCTCTAAATAAAATTTACTTCCACAGTAAATTCTCTTTTCTTTACAAAGTTACTTTAAAATACATTGAAAATGCAGCTCATTATTTATTTAATTTGTTAGTTCTTTTTCCAATAAGTACAGATATAATGTCAGTAATTTTTCAAAGCCAGCCTAGAAATATATCAGTATTTTATTACAGTTTGGGAAATCAAATTCATAGCTATCAATCCACTAATCATTTTTTCATATGAATATACTATATAAAACTGATGGCTGAATTTGATAATAGGGTTTTTTTTATTATTTTAGGCATCACAACCAGATAGTCAAAATGAAGACCAAAAGCACCGAGAAAAGAAACTGCAGAAGGAGAAATCTGTTTATGACATAGACACTCGTAAACATGAACACAGAGGGAAGAGCAAGGAAAGAATGAGAGAGAGATTTAAATCTGGTGAAAGAGACAGGGATAAAATGAGAGAGAGAGAAAGGGGGAGAGAGCACCAGAGAGAAGGAGACCGAGAGAGATACAGAGATAAGCTTCAAGAGTCAAGTCTGGAGAAGGAAAGACACAGTGTACCAAAAGATAAGAGAGACAGAGAACAAGACAAAAAGCATAAAAGACATGAGATAAAGCAAATAGATACGCAAAATAATCTGAAGTTGTTTGAAGGAAGAGATAAAGAACACCACAGAAGAAGAGAAAGCAGGCATCATTTGGGTAAGTTGCTTTGAGTTGCTGTTGTACTTGGAATTATTTGATATTTAGATGGAAATACTCTTGAAACCATATCCTGTCTGTAAAGAGAGGGTAAAGATAGGCAGGTGTGAGTACCTACTGAAATGTTTATCTTTACAGAATCTTGTCATTACCTGTTTTGTTTTGGTGCTTTTAAAGATTTTTCTTTCTCTTCCTCTGAAGAGAGGGTGAATGTCCCTGGTGTTGCTGGTCAGTTGACTTGAAGAGAGTAAGTACCTTCCTGCCTAGATGTTCTCTACTTAGTGATCCATTTGAATCCCCAAGTTGCAGGGTGATTGCTGAAGTTAGTAGCGTGCCATTACACTTACCGTTACACGAGACAATTGAGAACGGAGGGATTCAATAGGAAAGAAAAAGGAGTAACCAGCTTTGGAGGGAGAATTTCAAAAGAATTTAAAATTATTTTTAGAAAGCTCTTATGTTTTAGAAAACCCATGTCACTGAAATACTCTATTCTATATGCTAGAGTTAATTATGTAGAGAGTTTCAGTATAATAAAATTTGTTCATTAATTTATACATATATTTTCCTAGAGGAAGAGAAAAACAGAATTGAAGAGCGAGAGGAAAGACATGCAGAAAAGAAGGTAAAGGAGGGGAAAGGAATTAAATGTTTCATCATGGAATAAGATACAATTGTAGAAAAATAAAGCAGCTGAATCAGACTCCAGTTCCCAAGAAATCCCAGACGCACATCACTAGTAAGGTTTTCACACGTGAATAAAGCATGTAAACCCAAAATATTTCCGAGTCATTCTCTTTTAAGGGCATACTTCATTCTATTTTTAAAGTAAAAGTAAAATAAAATTTGCATAGCAAGCAGTGCTTTATTTTTGTACAGCTACATCAAAATTTTCCATCTGCTATTAATACCAGTATTACAAGGATATAGTAAGTATACATCCTGTTTTACCTTAGACAACCTGGTGAAGAAAGAATTAAATTTTTGTGTGAGAATACATAATCCAAAGGATTTTCTGTAGCAGTGTGATGTCCCAGAAGAAATATCAGAATCTCAAGTGGTAAAAATAATTTGAAACTTGCCATTGTAGGTGATAAAAAAAAAAAAAACTGGCAGAAAGAGATTAGGTACTTAAAAATCCATCATTCTAATGGTTGAAACCAGAAAGATTTGTGAAGATATTCTAACTCTTTTAATTTTTTTTTTCTCTTTCAAGGATAATGGTACCAAAAAGAGCACTGACAAATTTTTAGCCTACAAAGTTGAAGAAGGTGAACATTTACACAAGTTACAGAGAGATCAAGAGTTTGATAAAATGGGAGAAAGAAGACACAGAGAAAAGAAAGAACATTCTGTTAGGTCAGGAAAAGAGAGGCTTTCGAAAGAGAGAAGTCATAAACGTTACAAAGAGGAAGAAAAACATGAATCAAAGAGATCTAAAGAGGGATCTTCCTATGGAGATAGAGAAGGACAACTAGCGGAAGCTAACGAGAGAGTAAAAAGTAGAGAAAATGAAAGAAAGAAGCACGACCTAAGGGTTAGTTTTGTTAAGACTTTAAAACATGACCTTATAACTTGCTTAAATTGTTGATATGCCATCACTGGTAAGGTGAATAATAAAAATACTAGGATTGTAAGTCAACATATTTTTTAAAATTTGAGGCTAAAGTGGTAGATTAAAGTACTACATCTGCATTTAAGTATCCTAACCCAGAGCTGATTCCTTCCATGGAATTTACACTAGAAACTTGTCTATATGTTAGAAACACATAGGCTTTATTTCATTCGTAAAATTCTATAAAGTTCAGAAATATATTTTCTCATGGAAGCACTAGGCATCTTCAGTGTAGGGGCCCACCACAAATTTTTCCTGTAAATGACTTTTTGCAGCAGATTTTGAGTGTCTATGAGGAGCTTGCTCAAGGTTTTACTACCTTGGAAATTTTCTCAAGTAGCTGTTACAGAATATACGCACTGATGCTAATGTTTCTGCCTCAGAGCTATGTTACTTTTTCTGATATTTATTATGCTTTTACAGAAAACCATCTTTATCATAAACAACTTAGTGAATACATTTCCAAACTTAGGCAAACCTTCATAATAGAGAATTTAAGAGTCATGTCCCATTACTGGCTATTAGAAGTGCCTGACACTGTTCTCTGTTCCCATGTTCAGCTGGTGTGAACTGTTACAGTCCATACTGCTAAAATCTCATTTTTTGAAACAGGCAGGCCACAATCTACTGCGGTCTGCCCTTAGTCCCTATAATTTTTTCAGCCTTCCCTAGGAGTTAGTGTGGAAAGTGCTCTGGGCTCACAGCTTAAGCAGTATACGCTGGGCCCAGGGGTTTTTTTAGCCATTGCTACTAATACACTACTGCAAAGGTATCCTATGAAAAATCTGGAATTTACTCTGGTAAAGGATTATACCATTTTATTAAGCACAGGAGAAGTCTCCAGATCCCTTCTCATTTCCTTTCTGAAATGCATTGCAAAAGGGGATGTAGCCAAACCTCACTCCCAAATATTTCATATTTTCAGGGGAAGTTCATATTATGTGTATATGATTTATTATAGGTGTATTATAGGTATATATTATGGGTGTTTATTCTGATGTTAGATCATACACAGAACTTCCTACAAGCAATGACTGATAAAAAATAGTATGTGTGAAATAATTAATTAGAAACCTTTTTTACTGTTTAATATCACTACTACTAATACTGGTTCGTATACATGTTTTGTCCCAGTACTTCTGACACATGAATATTATGACTTCTTTTGCAGAACAAAAAAGAGGAGAGGATTCAAGAAGAAATAAGCCATCAACATGTAAGGTAAATTCAGAGATTTAAAATAAGTATCTACCAATACTCATAGAATAATCAAATAAATTATTAAGAAGCAGAGCTAGCTGTTGATTTTCTTCTGCTTTCTCATGCTGACTGTATTGTCATAATAAAAGACCACATAGGTTTGGATGTCAGTCTATGATTTATAGCTTTAGAGCACGTTACACCAACGTGATCCTGATCTCCAGTTTGCTGCAGATATTAATACAGCTAATAGATGCGTGTTTTAATAGTTTTTTTTTTCCTCCTTACTTTTTCTTCCATTTGAATAGGTTTTTGCAGTTCTTCACTGACTAATCACTTGGCTGTTTCTTTATAATTTGGTATCATAAATAGAGATCTGTAAAATATTTGTAGAAATATTTCCGTTTATTGGAAAATTTCAACTATTTTTTCCTTTTCAGGAAGAAAGACCTATTTTTTCTAAATCAAACCTCCAGAAAACACAACCAAACCAAAACTAGTGCTTTTATCTAAGTTAACCAATAAAATTTATGTTTTCTTTTCCAATAGGACTGTAACTGATAAAGGAAAACGCAGTGAGAAAGAGGAAGGGGACAAAAAACAAGAGGTAAAGCCATTTGGTTTTGGAACGTAAAATGTTGTGTTTTTCTTGTAATTAATAACAGTTACGATACGTATTTCAACATGATGCCATTCTAAGATAACGGAGTAAATTTTTCCCAGTTTTGGCTTGATGGATAACCTGACTAATAAAACTTATTCTTGCTCCAAAGATTGATCAGAGAAATGACAAAAAGCGGCAACCAGAAAAAACTGAAGTACTATAGTCCTAGTACTGATGACTCTGAAAAGTGAAGTATCCGCAGAGGCTGTTTACTGCTGTATAATGTCCTTAATACTATTGAAAGTACTGCATTCTGTGAAAATAAGGAGGCTCTAGCTCTTGAGGAGTAGTGAAAGGATTAAAAGTGTGCCTAAATTGGCGTTTGACAGCAAGCCGCTATCCTTTGGTTGTAAATGTGGAAGCAGGTAGTAGGTGTGGGTATTATGCTGAATAATTTTCATAAAACCTCATGTTTATGTCCATTTAGAAATCTATTGAAAGCCCTTACACGTGGATAATTTAGTCTATGACTTTGAAGAGGCTATTGAAGGAAAAGGCTGACTAAAGATTGGATAGTATAACTTAGGTATAGGGGTAATTTTGTCTAATCCTTGAAAAATGTACAACAGTCTTACTATGTTTTTGCACCATCATAAAAGCTTCTGTATACTAATGAAATTATACACAACACAGCAGTTTTTATGTCTTTCCCAGTAAAAATACTGGTGGGAAAACAGGTGGTCTTCTCAAGATCGGGCTGAGTTCTCTTTTGTCGTCCCATATTACTCTTTTAAGTCAGTAATTATCACTTGTTAATACACTTTGATTTATATTTCTAAATTGAATTTTTTGGTTTGTTTGCTTGAAAATATAGAAATATCTGAGAAGCACTATCAACTATCTCTTCACTGAGATTTGGCAGATAAAGATTTTTTTTTTGTAAGATTATTTAACAGTTTCATTTATTTTCTTACTCAGGAAATGGAAGATACACAAATCTGTAATTCAGACACAGGATTTGATAACTTTTCCGTAAATTATGAAGATGATTTTGAAGTAAGTAAAACCATGCAACTGTTCTTTTAAAGTAATTCTCAAGTATTGAAACAGTGATTAACTTTACTCACAGCAATAAAAATTATAGGTTGTTACATAGTTTTTACTTATTCTCTTTTGGTGACAGTGACCATAACTTGATAATAAGTAACTGCAATGTTATGTAGAATCCCTCTGCTATATGTTTACTTAGTTTTCTGCAGGGGTTGGGAACCAACTTTTGCTTTTGAGTTGAAGTCTTCACAAGATGCTCTTTCTGTCTTCCTGAATTTCAATTATTTAAATGTTTTTCTGTGAAAAATGCTGAATTTTTTAAATAATGGAAGCAAATAATAAATTTCAGAGAGAAAAAAGCCTCACTGCTTTTCATTGCAAAAATACTGTACAAAAATATATCAACACACAACAGTCCCTTCACTAACTTGTTTAACTGCACTCCCTTTTATTGTTCTTTTGTTTAAAGTTATTAAGATAGAAGAATGTGTTGAATGCGCTTTTATTGCTAGCAGAACCAGCTACATCTTTGTTCAGTGAAGCTAGAATCCACCTCCGCTTACCCGAGGAGTGATGCGCACTGTTGAGCTGTTCACTATAGTGTCCCTTTACCGTTCAGTGGAGAGAAATGAGCACGTTTAAGACTTTTAGCATGAGATGAATTGTCTTAGCTAAAAGAATCATCAAAGCCTGAACCTTGTGCATGGACTTGCAGACAGATAGTGTGGTAGTTTAGTAAATTTGAGCCTGCC
>NW_010398893.1:10874-11104 GCF_000710305.1 Buceros rhinoceros silvestris
TTAAAGGGCAGCCTGAATTAAAACTGGCAAATTAAACAACTTTATGTATCTGTTAAGCCACTTATGTCACTGAACGCTGTAGTTTCATTTCTTTGAAGAACACATACTTTGCCTAAACATATAGTTCCTCCTTCAAGATACTTATAAAAAAAATTAAAAAGGATCTATTTTGGGTACTAAAGGACACCACTGCTGGATTTTCTTCTCTTGATTAAAATTAATAATTATTA
>NW_010398894.1:0-565 GCF_000710305.1 Buceros rhinoceros silvestris
CTCCCACAAGGCCAGCTTCTCCCCAGAGCTGGCTCCTGGAGGCTCTGGAAGCAGCAGAGTGCAGGAGCAGCCATCCTGGAAGGGTGCTTCAAAGTGTTTGACCAAGCCACCCCCGCTGCTGTCAGCAAGGACACAGCCCTCGCTGGGCTGGGGATGAGTCTGGGCTTTGCTCTGGCAGCGCCTGTTAATCCTGGAGGAGAAGGTCTCTGGGAAAGGTGCTGCCCTCCCAGGTCTCTGGCAGCAGCAGGTTGCACTCCCCATTAAACGGGCCCGGCTCGCTGCAGTTAATCTCCCAGCCTGAGCCCGGTCCCTGGGACCGAGCCAGGAGCTAACCCTCTAAGCCGGCTTTTTTCTGCAGCGTCCACCTCCTGGCTGGGCTTCTGAGCTTGTGGCCTTTCTGGGGCTGGATCCTGACACCTCAGGCACTACCCAGAGAGTTTGCACCTCTTCTCCTGCTCCCTGCCTCAGTTTCCCCTTAGCAGTGCAGTCCCAGTGGGTGCCGAGCCCTGGACCTCCTCACTGCCGGATGCGGGAGGCTCCTCTGGCGTTGCTGGACTGGCTGGGG
>NW_010398894.1:699-1845 GCF_000710305.1 Buceros rhinoceros silvestris
CTGGCAGGGACAGAGCACCACATCTGCTGCAGATCTTTGCCAGGGCTCTTGGTTGGACATTCTCCTGGAGTTTGCCCCATGGGGAGGGTCTCAGTCACCCCGGCAGTGCTGGGCTGAGACCGGACGGTACAGGGCAGGCTGCACGGCTCTGAAGGAACCACTTTGTCAGGCAGAGAGTTCTCCAGCAAAGGTATAAAATCTCACATAGTCCTTTCCCCTGCTTGCCACCATGGGAAAACCCTGGCTGGTGAGAACTTGTGGCGTTTGGATTTCCTGGGCAGAAGGGTGAAGCATCAAGGGATGCTGCTGGCTGCGAATCCCCAACTCTTCCCGTGAGCCAGGTGCTGCAGCCAGCCCTTATCCCAGCTCTTGGTGCCACTGGCCAAACTGGGAACCGGTGCCTGCCCCTGCTTAGCCACCTTTTTTGTTGAGGAGCAGCGCCCAGGGCTGTTACGCTGCCCTCCAGCCTCTGCTCCTTCTGCATTGCACCCTCCCGTGGTTTTTGGTCCAGCTCGCGGGCGGCAGCTGCTGAAAAGGTTGTGCTGATCCTGGCATCCCTCCAGAGTGCCCAGGGTGGCTTTGGGGAAGGGCTGCCCTAGCCCCAGCCCTTCCAGGTACTGAAGAGCGAGAGCAGGAAGGAGAGAAGCAGTTCTGCAGTGAGTGGGGCTGGGGATGGAGCCGGGCCTTGGGCTCTGCCTTTGCTTCCGACAAGCTTTCTGTTTCTATGAAATTCCCCTTCTAGCACCCAGGAAAACCCCTCCTGTTCATGGGGCCTTTCAGCCCTGCTTTCCTGTCCTTGTGCTGGAGGGGCAGGAGCTGGTGGGGGTGATGATGATGAGTTGATTGGGAGAAAAAGTATGAATACTTCGGCGTCTTTGGGGCTGGGCAGCTTGGGCTGGTGCAGACTGCAGCGGGAGCTGCGCTGGGGCTCCTCGTTCCCACTGTCTGCTGCAGCCGTCCTGCATGGGGGGAAGAACACGCACACGTGTGTGAAGGTGCAGCCCAAATTCCTGCCCATCCTGCTCCCTGCAGAGCAGTTCTGGTGGAGCGCCAGCCCTCTGGGGATGCTCCAGCCAGGTGCTGGTGAAGCTTCAAGGGTGGCTTACCCTGCCAGTGGCTGGGGGCAGAAAGGCCCAGGGGGGGGGT
>NW_010398894.1:2323-2690 GCF_000710305.1 Buceros rhinoceros silvestris
GCGACGCATGAAGTGGCATGGTCTAACTTTACCTGTCACATGTAATAGGCGTGTTGGGTGAGTCTGTACATCTTGGAGCACCCAGCCAATGGGGAAACAAGGGAGGGACCTTTTGGCCGGGAGTAGGGTATAAAACTTCATGTGTTGCTCTGGTGAGGGGTGCCGGCTGAGCTGGACACCCGCCCTTGCAAGGATGTAATAAAGTCAGGTGCCTCTTGTGGAGTCTGGCCTGGGTCTCCTTTGTGAGAGGTTTTGCTTGTTTCCCACAAAGGGCTGCAGGGCTGTGCCCAAGGAATCTTGGGGATGCAGTGGCAGAGCTGGAAAATGCCCTGTGGCGCCTGCAGCCTCGTCACGCAGATCATGGCTG
>NW_010398894.1:2846-3240 GCF_000710305.1 Buceros rhinoceros silvestris
AGCCGCCTGGAGCCGCGGCTGGTCCTTGGCTCAGCGGGGACCCGCGGCATCCCCCAGCTCAAGGGGAAGAAGCATGTTCCCGTCTGGGGAACACCCACCACTGCGAGGAGCATCCTCCGCAGCCCACGCTTCGGAGGCTCGGACCCATCCCTCGGCGAGGGAGAAAGCACCGTTCCTCCAGCACGAGGCTGGGCTGGGCTGCTGCCGTCTGGGGGTCCCTCATCCCACTCGTGCTGTGGAGGCGGCGGGGCAGCGCGGCACAGCGGGGGCTCTGGATGGACATGGGTGCTGGGGGCGCACCCGCAGGTGCTCCCCTGGAAAGCGAAGCGCTGCTGGCGCAGGCGGGGCCGGGGCTTGGCTGGGGGCCCCGGCCGCAGGCGGCGATGGGGTCCCA
>NW_010398895.1:0-2579 GCF_000710305.1 Buceros rhinoceros silvestris
CCACGCTCTGCCCACTGTGGTTGCAATGCTTCCCAGGGGCTTCTTTTATAGGTGTGGGTGTGGTTGCCATTGCCCTGGCAATGTCTGTGCCTGGTCAGCCTCTCCCAGGAGAGCTGCTGGTTCCTGAGGAGTCATTCTGCTCTCCTGGTGTTTCCCTGCCTCAGGAAAACCTCAGGAAAACCCCTGTATGCTGAGATTTATCACTCTGCTGTGGGCCGGGCCACCTCTGGAGCAGCTCCCCTTGGCGACTGGCTTCTCCTTCTAAAGTTTTGTTTAGAAAGAGTGGGAACTCATTTATTTTTGACATTAAAAAAAAAAGAATAAGAAACTAGAAACATGTGGTAAGGCTTCCTGAGTCACCTGTAGACCAAGCAGCTGTCCTTTTCTACTTATTGCGGAAACTATATGTCCTGAAGGCTCTGGCTGAAATTTACAGGGAATCAGTTGTCTTTCTTGAAGAAGCTGGATCCTCCCTAGCAAGCAGTACAGCACAGTGTAACACAGGGAGACAAAGAGTAGGAGAGCTGGTATGAAACCCACAGCTTTCCATAGGAGAGCTGGTATGAAACCCACAGCTTTCCATAGAAGAGCTGATGAAACTGATAGATCAAAACTTTTTCAGTTTTGATGAGTATGAACATTTTCACAAAAAAGAAAACATTTCTGAGAAAACTAGGTAAAGAATTTGGGGTTTAGCTTTTAAGATATATTCGCAAAAATTCAGTCACTAGTGAGCCTACAGACCAACAATGAATATTGACATTTAATTATAAAACTATCAGCACAGATATTAGAGACACTCTTCCTTTCTGCACTGGTACCAAATGTTACACCACTACAATTCTCACTGTTCAATGAGACTGTTACCTGAACTTTTTTATTAGCTTGGTTTTCTATATTATATTGATGTATTTGAATGACTTTGTAAAGAGTTTTATAGACTCCATTTTGATGAGTTTTCATGCTTTATTCATCCTGTCCACTTTTGCTTTATCTTAGGAATTTTTAAATTTAATTTGATCTTAATATGAATCTGCAGAAAATTTGAGATAACTGTTGAGATAGCTAAGATGTTAGAAGACAAGCAGGTACAAAGATGTATAAAATGGATGTACAATCCCCAGAGTACAGTTTTATAAATTCAGAGACAAACACCCCCACAGCTGCAGTAATCTGTAAATAGCAGATTTTTCTGCCCTACCATGCCACTTTGTTTTATGTGGATATTATCACCATTTTTAGTGTTATTGTTCCTACTGTTAATTGCATTAACCAAGCAACACAAGGTCCCCTTTTTGCTCTACATTGCACAAACTCACAACAAAAGAGAGTATCTGCCTAAGTGACTTTATAAATTAGACAGTTATACAAATGATAGAAGGAGGAATGGAACACAAAGGAAAAAGTGACTTATTTGCAGTTACTACTAGAATTGAACTTTCCTCTATTTTAGGCCGGTGCTACATCTTATCTCAAGACATTTAAAATCATTGATCTATTTTTATTGAAAAGAACAAAGATCTCTTCAAGAAGTACAATTATGAATAATATTACGTGAAGCATTATAGCAACATGATAAGCAATAGATGAAAGTGGAAAGAAATCGAAAAACTCTGACAAAAATTTCAAACAGTTTTATTAATCTGAAATAGAAAGCAGAAATTCAGGTAAGATTCACTGTGTTCTGAGATCTGGTGTAAGATGGTTTGTTAGAAGTTGCTTTTCACTGTGGGGAACATAAAAGTTGAAGTTTCATTCTCATAACTTACACACTGAAACAAGAAAATCAAAAGGTTAGTTCACTTACTACTGCTATGGCAATGGATATGAATGCAGAAAGTCGATTTTCTCTCTCTGAAAACAAAACCTGTATATTTTGGGTACAGAAGAAGTTCAGAAAAAAAATTCATTTAAAATAGTGGATTCATGTCTGATCTTCCCAGAGAGGAAAATAAATTCGTAAAGATGACCCAATATCTCAGAAAGGCACAGACACGAGAGGCCAAATAAAAAGAATAATAATAAAAAAAGTTGAGACTTTTATTTCAAAATAACATTCTTAATTATATCTAATGAATGCTGGCTTCTGATTTGTTATGATGCTCTTTCTTCTTCTTCTGATATTTTAGTTTATGTTACCTTTGAGAAAATAGTAACAGCTTGGCTAATCATTACATAAATTGCAAAACATGAACTTCTGTGAAAACATATGCCTTGGAACTTCAAATTTAGTAACCTCTCTTCAATATAATACGTATTTAGGAAAAAGTATAAAAACAGAGTAAAAGTACCATGATAATACCCACAGTGTGACTTCCCAGATTCTGGTAACGAGAACAAATAATAAAGATATGTTTCAGAGAAAACATTTGAAACAAACAACTGAGAAACCAGTTTTTGGTGAAGTACCTCAGTTAGCAAAACCGATTCAAAATCAGAAGATACCACTGTGTGTATAAGGACAGCTTATTTCATCTCCTAAAATGTTATCTATTGTTGGATGAACCACATGCTGAACTTCAACGTTGTTGATGTAAAGGCAGTACTCCTTCACAAAAGCCTTCACAAGACTTTCCCTA
>NW_010398895.1:2684-3998 GCF_000710305.1 Buceros rhinoceros silvestris
CATTAAAAGTATCCCCTGGCAGGACTGCTTCTTGCAAAGGGAATTCAATCTCCACGCTGTAGTTAATCCTTGACCTTCCATTCACATCTGCCAGGGAAAGTGACACTTAATGTCGATTAGAAGGATGTGTGTTGTGACTTGGACACAGCTCCACTGGGACCTGGATTGCAATCAGCAGCAAGTTATGTGGAAGACTTTGAACAGGTCAGATCACATAGTCATGAAATTTTAGCCATTAGACACGACTTAGCCAAATTTGTAGTAGTAACTGAAAAGATAGTGACTCCATATTAGTGCTTCTGCTATTTTACTGACAATTTGCTGATCCATCCAAGACATATTTAGGGTCGCATGTCTTCAAAGTCATGCACCAGGGTACTTTAAGTTGTTTCTATTGAATAGATGAGTTTTATTCATGCCATTTTCACAACATTGTAGTCAATGTGCATTTTGTTTACAAATCCAGATAAACTGAATACAGAAAAAAAACCAATCAGAAAACAATATAATTATAAAGGGCTACACATTTTAAAAGCATTGTATAATAAATATACCTAAATATTTTATTTTAATTGCTTTTCTGCTGTAGTTCACTATAATTGCACTCAAACTATACGTACTGTTTTGGTCTATGTAATTATCACTGATTTTATCATGAGTTAACTAGAATTAGGCCTTAAGTACTGTATATGCCATCAGAAATTCTCCAGGCAGAGAATTTCTAATTGTCAGAAGGCATACAGTTTAGTTGACGGTAGTCTGGGCTAACAAACAATGCTACTGTTACAACCGAAGAGTAAGATGCATCTTTATAAATATCACATCACTGGACATACAGGATCATTATTAGAAGAAAAGGAATTCTTTATTTTGAAGGGTTAGAAACATAAGGAGCTATCTGAGAAGGATTTGCCAGTGGAGCATTAAAACAACTCTGTGAAGGGTCAGAAAATCTGGAAAATCATTTGAGAGGATAGAAAATATAGCAGAGTGTTGTGTATGAATAAGCCAGGAGGAGCAGTTCCAGAAATAACTTTTGCTCATCTGTAGGAAAGACTGTATTAAGCATAAGGCTAAATAGGTTCCCACACCAGCTCTGAGGGTCATTATACTTAAAAAAAAAACCCCAAAAAGCAAAAAACAAAACCAGACAATATAAAGCATAAAAAATATAAATGTACATAAATCTGAAGTATAAATGTTTATATATTTTTAATTGGAATAAGGTTTGGAATCCATATGTTATAAAAGCTCAACGGTCCTTTTTAATATGCAGAAATTTATTAACTGTGCTTCATTAATCTTGGGGAAAGA
>NW_010398895.1:4076-6355 GCF_000710305.1 Buceros rhinoceros silvestris
GGAAAGAGTATCACCAACTTTTCTTCAAAGGCATGAAGGACTGGAGGGAAAAGTTTCATATTAAGGATTGCTACTGCCTATTAGGGTTTTCTTTCTACACATAAAAAGGGCTACAAATAAGACAGTGTCTGTGAAGATGTGACCACTGCTAGACACATTTCCACTGCAATACACAACCTTTATCTTCGTACAAGCAAGAGTGAAGAAATATCCGTGGTTTCAGCTCTTTAGGTCAGGAGAGAACCTGAGCTGGGTGGACTGGATTCTACAAGTGAAAGGTCTTTGTCGGTGCCGTCATTACTGACCCAGGGACTCAGCCGCACACACCCAGAAAAATCCACTAAATCCTTTCCCGAACAGAGAATAACAAGGCTATTTCAAGACCAGTCATGCCCTAAATATTTGTGGGAATCAAACATTCTTTTCTTTAATGAACAGTGAGCTGAATGAATGAACGATCTTTGCAGTGGTCACCCTCTTTGAACTCCAGTTCAGGAGCTGGTTCCTTTAAACAAAATACTAAAATGTTCTTTAATGTAAAGCTTATTTCATGTCACTTAAAGTCCACTGAAATCTGTAGAATTATTCTTAATTTACACTGGTATAAACAACTCTACATTGATCAAAATCTCAGATTCTTGACAGGTTCAGACTTTTTTGGTTTTCTTTCTTTGGTGACTTTATACCTACTAACAGATTCTCTGTTACACAATTATAACTTTATGTTTCAGTTAAGGAATTTTGGACTTTGGTAAATGTGTAGAAAAGACATGAAAGTACTGAATATTCAGTATAAAACATTGCCAGGCTGTCTAGAAAAAAGTTAAACCAGTCTTTACATAAAATAAGTCCTGGGTGCCACAAGCCAAGCGAAAATACCAGCTGATAAATCTTTGAGGCTTTTTTTTTCACTAAGGAAAAAAGAAAGCAAGTAGAATATTTTTTAATGGACACTTCCTGAGAGAGTTAAAGGTAGGTTTAATAACCTCCAGAATTGTTCATATTTGATGACCATAGGAGTAATAAGGTTGTTACAACGAAAGCATTATCATCTCCTTATATAGCTGTAGGAGAAGTGCAATGAGGGTGTTATTGTCATCCTGCTGTCTTTCTCTAAAAGCCTTCTTAAAACCTAGTTTAAGTAAGACTGAGAATGAGGGCAAAGTGTGAAAACTAAAACATAGCTGTACCCTCAGGAAAGCAGACTGCAGCACTGAAGATCTGTAAATCAGATACTTTGATATCATGTATAAACATGTTTGATTTTTTCCTTCAAGTTTTATATTAATAAATCAAAATAAAAAGAGGGGCACTCTCTGGGTTGTTTTAGATTCTCAGATTATTTCTGGTGACTCTAGTGAGCTCAGGGGTCGTGGGGCATTGTCTGCTCCAGATGAAAACAAAGTCTAAAATCTTTCATGTTGGGACTGTGGCATGAAATACACAAAGCTCTTTTTTGAGAAAACATCTCTAGGATTACTTATTTTATATGAGATTTAAAAATGTTGGTTAAAGACATAGTCCTGCACCCCTCTTTTGGTTTGTTTTTTTTTTGTTGTTGTTGGTTCGTTTTGGGTTTTTTTTTTTTGTGAGCGTTTTTTGGTTTTTGGCAGTTTTTTTATGTTGAGTGAATCATTGCTGTAAAACTATTATCCATGGCCATAGCACTATGGAATGAATTTCATTTATATTATGTTAATTAATAAACACCTATTCTGTATACCTGAGTGAAAGGTGATGTATATTCTGCTTTGTAGCATATGAAACACATCATGTCTGAGAGACGCAGTTTTAATGATACAGGATACAAGAATTCATACATACATGGGTACAGCAGACACTGGTAAATGAAAGAAAAAGAAACTACTTTGTTGTCAGTGTGAAAACCCCAACCCTTATTTTATAATTTGCATGGCCAAAATAGTGTTGAATCACTATCTCTTCTGCGGACATAAAAGTCTAGATCCACACAGAATACATGCTGACTATAAAAACTGGAAGTGTTGCCCTGCACGTGCTGGGAATTGGGATTAAACAACAGTAGTCAACCCCCACATGAAGCACAGACAAATGCTGATGGACTGTAGTAGTGCTAAAAAGCCTGAGAAATCTTGATCCACAGAATGTGTGCCAAGTTTCAGTATAATGAGTGTCTACAAGTGTTTTCATGGCAAGTGTGTCACCAGTTGACCAAGGCTGGCCAATCACGGGACAAACTCTCTCTTTGTTTAGCCCCTTCCCTTTCCAGGAGTAAGGCTTAAGAGAAGAGATTACAAAAA
>NW_010398896.1:0-253 GCF_000710305.1 Buceros rhinoceros silvestris
CCCCGCCTGGGCGATGTCAGGGGAAGTGGCTGCGGGAGCCGAGCTGTAACCAAACCCAAGGGAGCTTTCCTGTTGTCACGGGAAAGGTGAACACCTGAAGTCAAACCGGACATGCACGGACCGCCACGGAGCAGAAGCCCTTCCCCTCACCCCTGCCTCATCCCTTCAACCTGCCAGGCCTGGCTCGAGGGACATGATGCGGCCAGCACTTGGTCACGCGACAGAGGCACGGCAGCAGCTCGAGGATAACAGC